>NW_023638874.1:0-12581 GCF_015228065.2 Penaeus monodon
TAAAAAAATATGAAAAATATAAAGAATAAAACAAAAATAAAAAGATTAAAATATAAAATGTAAAGTTAAAAAAATTTTTTTGGGGGGGGGGGGGGGGAAAAAAAAAAATATAAAAAAAAAAGAAAATTCCCCAAAAAAAGGGGGAAATCTCAAATACCTTTTTGGGGTTCTTTAAAAAATTTTTTTGATTTTTGGTATTGGAATTTTAAGGGGTTTAAAATAAATAAAAAAAATTAAATAAAAAATTATTTAAAAAAAAAATTTAAAAATTTTTTTTTAATTTAAATTTTTATTTATTATTATTATTATTATTATTATTTTTTTATTTTTATTTTATTTTTTAAAATTATTATTATTAATTTAAAATTTTATTTTTAATAAAATTATAAAAATTTAAAAAAATTAAAAATAAAGTTAAAAAAAAAAAAAATTGTTTATAAATTTTTTATTATTTATTTTTATTATTGAATATCATTTTGGGTTTTTTATTTTAAAAAATAATAATATTTAAAAAAATTGGAAAAAAATTAAAAAAATGATGATAATTATTAAAAATGATATATGATGATGTAAGGTTTTAAAGATATAATATGATTTAAACGAAAAAAATATAAATAAAGGGTAGAAATAAAAAAGGAAAAGGGCCCAAATTAAAAAAAGGGTTAAAAAAACTTCCAAAACCTTTTTAAAAAACAAAATAGTTTTTGGGATAATCCAAAATGGGTTTTTTCGATTCTTTGTGTGATTTCGGCAAGTATTAGGGTATAATGATAATAATTAACCAGAATTGTAGTAATCATAACAATAAATAATGATGATAAAAGTGAGAATAAAGAGAATTTTCGATAAATTGAATATTATTATTATTATTATTCTTATTATTATTAATTATTATGATTATTATTATTATTATTATATTATCTTCAGTATTAGTATTATTCCAATAAATCTATTATAACGTAATATAAAAATAATAATAATAAGTATAAGTATAATAATAATCATGCTAGTGGTTATTAATATTGTTATAGTATTATGATTGTTATTATACTTATTTATATTTGTACTGTAGTCTAATTGCAAAAATAATTATTCTCAACAGTCAATAAGACAGTAATAACGATACTAAGTAAGAAATGATATACATAATTATTATAAAATCAGTTATTATTGTTTATTATTATTGTTATTACTATCATTTATGTTGTGGTTATTAGTATATGCAAAAATATATACTATTAACTGCAATAATGCAATAAATAATGATAACAATTGCAATAAGGATGATAATAATTGCAATAATGATGATATGTTGATGATAATGATGATAATGATGGATAATGATGATGATAACGATAATAATGATGATAATCATGATAATGTGATGATAATAAACAGGAATTGTTGTCCATATATAATAAAAAAAGGTATAAGAAAAAACATTCCCAAAAGTCGGAAAAAAAGCGGCAAAATCTAGCGAAAATAGCCTTTGAGAGTTCTACTCCAAAAATGACGTTTTACGATTTCTGTGGTGATTTCGGCAATTATTAGGGTAATAATGAACTAATTACAGAATTGTATTAATCATAACACTAATGATGATAAAGTGAGAATAAAGAGAATTTTGATAACATTTGATATTTATTATTATTATTATATTATTATATTATTATTATATTCTTATTATTATTATTCTTATTTATATTATTATTATTATTATCTTAAGTTATTAGTATTATGCAAATTAAATCTATTATAACTGTAATTATAACATAATAATAAATAAGTATAAGTATAATAATAATCAAGGCTCGTGGTTATAAGATTGTTATTAGCATTATTATTGTTATTATGTCATATTATTATTTGTACTCGTAGTAAATTGCAAAAATAATTATATAACAGTAATAATTCCAGTCATAAACGATACTAATCAGATAATGATATAAATAATTATTATAAAATCGTTATTATTTTTATATTATGTTTATTACTATTCATTATTGTTGTGCGTTATAGTATTATTGCAAAAATATATACTATAACTGCAATATGTATTGCAATAATAATGATACAACAATTGCAATAATGATGATAATAATTGCAATAATGATGAAATGATGATGATAATGATGATATGATGGATACTGATGTGATAACGATAATAATGATGATAATCATGATAATGATGATGATAATACCAGGAATTGTTGTCCAGATATAATATAAAAAAGGTAATAAGAAAAACATTCCCAAAAGTCGAAAAGCG
Organism: Penaeus monodon; assembly: GCF_015228065.2. Taxonomy (NCBI): domain Eukaryota; kingdom Metazoa; phylum Arthropoda; class Malacostraca; order Decapoda; family Penaeidae; genus Penaeus; species Penaeus monodon. The sequence continues at coordinate 2,270 of NW_023638874.1, forward strand.
GCAAAATCTAGCGAAATTAGCCTTTTGAGAGTATACTCCAAAAAATGACGTTTTTTCGATTTCTTGGTGATTTCGCGCAATTATTAGGGTAATAATGATAATTACTTACCAGAATTGTATAATCATAACAATAATGATGGATAAAAGTGAGAATAAAGAGAATTCTGAGAACATTTGAATATATATATTATTATTATTATTATTATTATTATTTTATTATTATTATATTATTATATTATTATTATTATTATCTTTAATTATTAGTATTATTAGCCAATAAATCTATTATACTGTAATTATAACAATAATAATAATAAAGTATAAGTATAATAATAATATGCTAGTGGTTTTAATATTGTTATTAGTATTATTATTGTTATTATTCTATTATTATTCTTTGTACTGGTAGTTATAAGTTGCAAAAATAATTATTAAACAGTAATAAGTACAGTAATAACGATACTAATTAAGATAATGACTATAAATAATTATTATTATAAAATCGGTATTATTGTTAGACTATTGTTATTACTTCATTATGTTGTCGGTATTAGCTTATTGCAAAAAAATCTATACTATAACTGCAATCAAGTGCAATAATAATATAACAATTGCAATAATGAGATAATAATTGCAATAATGATGGTACTGATGATGATAATGCTGATAATGATGATAATGATGATGAAACGAATAATAGGATGATAATCATGATAATGATGATGATAATAACAGGAATTGTGTCCATATATAATATAAAAAGGTATAAGAAAAACATTCCAAACAGTCGAAAAAGCGGCCAAAATCTAGAGAAATAAATATAGCCTTTGAGAGTATACTCCAAAATGGACCGTCTTTTTCGATTTCTTTGGGTGATTTCGAGCCAATTATTAGGGTAATAATGATAATAATTACCAGAATTGTATTAATACATAAAACAATAATGATGATTAAAAGGTGAGAAATAAAGCGAATTTGAAAAAACAAACCACATTTGAAGATTATATTATTATTATTATTATATTATTATTATTATTATCATTATATTATTATTATTATTATTATTATTATTATTATTAAAAATAATAGTATCTTAATTATTAGTATTATTTGCCAATATAAATATATTATAACTGTAAATTATAACAAAATAATAATAAGGTATAAGTATAATAATAATCAGCTAGTGGTTATATATTGTTATTAGTATATTATTGTATTATTATATTATTATTTTTTTTCATTTGTACTGGTAGCGTATTATAATTGCAAAAAATAATTATTATAACAGAATAATCACAGTAATAACGATACTAATTTAGATAATGATATAAATAATTATTATTAAAATCGTTATTATGTATTATTATTGTTATTTACTATCCTTATTGTTGTGGTTAGTAGTATTATTGCAAAAAAATATATACTATAACTGCAATTAATTGCAATAATAATGATAACAATCGCAATAGATGATAATAATTGCAAAATGATGAAATGAGGATGATAATGATGATAATGATGATGATAATGATGATAATGATGATGATAACGATAATAATGATGTAATCATGATAATGATGATGATTAATAACAGGAATTGTGTCCATTATATAATATAAAAAAGGTATAAGAAAAACATTCCCAAAAGTCGAAAAGCGGGCAAAATCTAGCGAAATATAGCCTCTTGAGAGTATACTCAAAATGACGTTTTTCGATTTCTTTGTGGATTTCGGCAATTATTAGGGTAATAATGATAATAATTCCAGAATGGTATTAAATCATAACAATAATGATGATAAAGTGAGAATAAAGAGAATTTTGATAACATTTTGAATATTATTATTATTATTATATTATTATATTATTATTATATTATTATTATTATTATTATTATATTATTTTTTTAAATTTTTTTTATTATATTATTATTATTATCTTAAGTATCTTATATTGCCAATTAAATATATTATAACTGTAATTATAACAAAAAATAATAATAAGTAAAAGTTAATATAACATGCTAGTGTTATAATATTGTATTAGTATTATTATGTTATTATTATCATATTATTATTTGTAATGGTAGGTATAATGCAAAAATAATTATTTAACAGTAATAATTACAGTAATACCGATACTAATTAAGGGAAATGATATAAATAAATTATTAGAAAAATCGTTATTCTGTTATTATTATTTGTTATTACTATCATTTATGTTGTGGTTATTAGTTATTACTTGCAAAAATATAACTATAACTGCAAATAATTGCAATAATAATGATAACAATTGCAATAATGAGATTAATAATTGCAATAATTGTGATAATGATGATGATATGATGATAATGATGATAATGATGATGATTAACGATAATAATGATATAATCATGATAATGATGATGATTAATAACAGGAATTGTGTCCAATATAATATAAAAAAGGTAATAAGAAAAAACATTCCAAAAGTCGAAAAAAGCGCCAAAATCTAGCGAAATATAGCCTTTGAGAGTATACTCCAAAATGACGTTTTTCGATTTCTTTGTTGATTTCGCAAATTATTAGGGTAATAATGATAATAATTACCAGAATTGTATTAATCATAACAATAATGATTGATAAAAGGTGAGAATAAAGAGATTTTGATACATTTGATATATTAATTATTATTATTATTAGTTATATTATTATTATTATATTATTATTATAGTATAGTATTATTATTCTTATTATTATTATATCTTAATATTAGTATTATTGCCAATAAATCTATATAACTGTAATTTATAACAATAATTAATTAATAAGAGATAAGTATAATAATAATCATGCTAGTGGTTATAAATTGTATTAGTATATTATTGTTAGTATTATCATATTATATTTGTACTGGTAGTATAATGCAACAATAATATGATAACAGTATTAATTACAGTAATAAACGATACTAATTAAGAGTAATGATATAAATAATTATTTAAAAGCGTTATTATTGTTATATATATCTGTTATTACTATTCATTATTGTTGTGGTGTAGTATTATTGCAAAAAATATATACTATACGGCAAATAATTGCAAAATAATGAGAACACTGCCTAATAATGATTGATAATTAATTTTTACAATAATGATGATAATGATGATGATAATGATGATAATATGATAAATGATGATGATAACGATAATAATGATGATAATCATGATAATGATGATGATAATAACAGGAATTGTGTACCATATATAATATAAAAAGGTATAAGAAAAACATTCCCAAAAAGTCGAAAAAGCGGGCAAAATCTAGCGAATATAGCCTTTGAGGAGTATACTCCAAAATGACGTTTTTTCGATTTCTTTTGTGATTTGCGGCAGTATTAGGGTAATAAGATAATAAATTACCAGATTGTATTAATCATAACAATATGATGATAAAAGTTGAGAAAAGAGTAATTTTGATAAACATTGAATATTATTATTATTACTAGTATTATTATTATTAATCATTATTATTATTATTATTTTATTATTAATTTTATATTATCGTAATTATTAGATTATTGCCAATAACTCTATTATAACTGTAAATTATAACAATAATAATAAAGTCATAAAGTATAATAATATATGCTAGTGGTTATAATATGTATGTAGTATTATTATTGTTTTAATTATCATTATTCATTATTTGTTACTGGAGTAGTATAATTGCAAAAATAATTTATTATAACAGTAATAATTACAGTATAACGATACTAATAAGATAATGATATAAATAATATTAATAAATCGTTAGTATTGTTATATTATTGTTATTATATCAGTATGTTGTGGTTATTAGTATTATTGCAAAAATATATACTATAACTGCAATAATTGCAATAATAATGATAACATTGCAATAATGATGATTACTAATTGCAATAATGATGATAAGATGATTGATAAGGATGCTTAAATGATGATGATAACGTATATTGAGATAATCATGATAATGATGATGATAATAAAAGGAATCTGTTTCCATATATAATATAAAAAGGTAAAAGAAAAAACATTCCCAAAAGTCCCCCCCCCGCAAAAGCGGCAAAATCTAGCGAAATATAGCCTTTGAGAGATACTCAAAAATGGACGTTTTTCGATTCTTTGGTGATTCGGCAATTATTATGGGTAATAATGATAATTACTTACAAGAATTGTAATTAATCATAACAATAATTATGATAAAAGTGAGAATAAAAGAGAATGTTGATAACATTTGAATATTATTATTATTATTATTATTATTATATTATTATTTATTATTATATTATTATTATTATTATTATTATTATTATTATTATTATATCTTAATTATTAGTATTATTGCCAATAAAATCTATTATAACTGTAATTATAACAATTAAATAAAAATAAGGATAAGTATAATAATAATCATGCTAGGGTTATAATATTGTTATTAGTTTATTATGTTAATTACTATCATTATTATATTGGACTGTTAGTATAATTTTTTTTGGCCAAAAATAATATTATAACAGTAATAAATTACAGTAATAACGATACTAATTAAGATAATGATATAAATTAATTATATTAAAATCGTTATTATTGTTATTATTATGTTATTACTATCATTATTGTTTTGGGTATTAGTATTATTGCAAAAAATAGATAAACTATAACTGCAATAATTGCAATAATAATGGATAACAATTGCAATAATGATGATTAATAATTGCATAATGATAATAATGATGATGATAAATGATAATAATGATGATGATAAATGATAATAATGATGATAATCATGATAATGCATGATGATAATAACAGGATTGTGTCCATATATAATATAAAAAAGGTCTAAGAAAAAAATTCCCAAAAGTTCGAAGAAAAAGCGGCAAAATCTAGCGAAATATAGCCTTTTGAGAGTATAACAAAATGAACGTTTTTTCGATTTTCTTTGGTGATTCGGGCAATTATTAGGGTAATAAGATAATAATTACCAGAAATTGTATAATATAACACTAATGATGATTAACGTGAGAAGAGAAGAGAATTTTGATAACATTTGGCAAATTATTATTATTATTATTATTATTATTATTATTATTCTTAATTATTATTATATATTATTATACTTATTAACTTATTATCTTAATTATTAGTATTATTGCCAATAAATCTATTATAACTGTAATTATAACATAATAATAATAAGTTAAGTATAATATAATAATGATAGTGGGTTATAATATTGTTATTAGTATTAGTATGTTATTTTATCATTATTATTATTTTTACTGGTAGTATAATTGCAAAATATAATATTATAAACAGTAATAATTACAGTAATAACGATACTAATAAGATCAGATAATAAATAATTATTATAAAATCGTTATTATTGTTATTATTCGTGTTATACATCATTATTGTTTGGTTATTAGTAATTATTGCAAAAAATATATACTTATAACTGCAATAATGCAATAATAATGATAAACAATGCAATAAGATGATAATAATTGCAAGATGATGATAATGATGATGATAATGATGATAAGGATGATAATGATGATTGATAACGATAATAATGCATGATAATCATAAATGTATGATGTGGATAATAAACAGGAATTGTGTCCATATATAATATAAAAAAAGGTATAAGAAAAACATTCCCCAAAAGTCGAAAAGCGGCAAATCTAGCGAAATATAGCCTTTGAGAGTATACTCCAAAATGACGTTTTTTCGATCTGTGGTGATTTCGGCAATAATTAGGGTAATAAGAGAAAATTACCCAGAATTGTATCAATCATATACAATAATGATGATTTAAAAGTGAGAATAAAGAGAATTTTGATAACATTGGAATATTATATTATTATTATATTAATTATATTATTATTATTATAATTATTATTTTTTTATTATTCTTATTATTATTATTATTATATCTTAATTATTAGTATTATGCCAATAAATCTATTATAAACTGTAATTATAACATAATAATGAAAAGTATAAGTATAATAATAATCAGCAAGTGGGTATAATATTGTTATAGTTTATATGTTATTTTATCATTATTATTATTTGTACTGGTAGATATTTGCAAAAAATAATTATTGTAACAGTAATAATTACAGTAATAACGATATAATTAAGATAAGATATAAAATAATTATTTACTAAAATCGTTATTATGTTATTATTATGGTTATTCACTATATTACGTTGTGGTTATTAGTATTATTGCAAAAAATATATACTATAACTGCAATAATTGCATAATAATGATAACAATTGACATAATGATGATAATAATCATAATGATGATAATGATGATGATAATGATGATACTGATAGTTATAATGATGATAATAATAATAATGATGATAATATGATAATGATGATGATAATAACAGGAATAGTGTCCATATATAATAGAAAAAAGGTATTAAGAAAAACATCCCAAAAAGTCGAAAAAGCGCAAAAGTCTAGCGAAATATAGCCTTTTGAGAGTATACTCCAAAATGACGTTTTTTCCCCCGATTCTTTGGTGATGTTCGGCAATTATTAGGGTAATAATGAGAATAATTACCAGAAATTGTATTAATAATAAAAATATGATGATAAAGTGAGAATAAAGAAGAATTTGACAACATTTGAATATTATTATTATTTGATTATATTATTATTAATTATTATTATTATTATGATTATTAATTATTATTATTTATTATTCTTAATTATTAGTATTATTGCCAATAAATCTATTATAAACTGTAATTATAACAATAATAATATAAGTATAAGTATAATAAAAATCATGCTAGGGGTTATAATCTGTATAGTATTATTTATTCGTTATTATTATCATTAATTTATTATTTGTACTGGTAGTAAATTGCAAAAATAATATTATAACACGTAATAATTACAGTAATAAACGATACTAATTATGATAATGAGATAAATAATTATTATAAAATCGTTATATTGTTTATTACTGTTATTACTATCATTATTGTTGTGGTTATATATTATTGCAAAAAAAATATATACTATAACTGCCAATAATTGCAATAATAATGATAACAATTGCAATAATGATGATAATAATGGCAATTAATGATGAAATGATGTGATAAGCGATAATGAGGATAATGATGATAATGATGATGATAACGATAATAATTGATGATAAATCATGATAATGATGATGATAATAACAGGATTGTGTCCAATATTAATATAAAAAAAGGTATAAGAAAAACATCCCAAAATTCGAAAAGCGGCAAAATCTAGCGAAATATAGCCTTTGAGAGTATACTCCAAAAATGACGTTTTTTCGATTTCTTTGGTGATTTCGGCAATTATTAGGGTAATAATAATAATAATTACCAGAAATTGTATTAATCATAACAATAATGATGAGAAAAGTGAGAAATAAAGAGAATTTGAAACATTGAATATTATTATATTATATTATTATTATATATTATATTATTATTATTATTATTATTAGATTATTATTATTGATTATTATTATTATTATCTTAATTATTAGATTATTGCCAATAAATCTATTATCAAACGTAATTATACAATAACTAATAATAAGTAGAAGTATAATAATAATCAGGCTAGTGGTTAAATATGTTATTAGTATTATTATGTTATTATTATCATTATATTATTTGTACTGGTAGTATAATTGCAAAATAAGTATTTATAACAGTAATAATTACAGTAATAACGATACTAATTAAGATAATGATATAAATAATTAGTATGAAATCGTTTATTCTTGTTATATTATTGTTATTACTATCATTATTGTTGTGGTTATTTAGTATTATTGCAAAAATATATACCATAACTGCAATAATTGCAATAATAATGATAACAATTGCAATAATGATGATAATAATTGCAATAATGATGATAATGATGATGATAATGATGATATGAGATAAGAGATGATAACGATAATAATGATGAAATCATGATAATGATGATGATAATAAACAGGAATTGTGTACATATATAATATAAAAAAGTATAAGAAAAACATTCCCAAAAGTCGAAAAAGCGGCAAAATCTAGCGAAAATATAGCCTTTTGAGGAGTATACTCCAAAATGACGTTTTATTTCGATTTTCTTGGTGATTTCGTGCAATTATTAGGGTAATAATGATAATAATTACCAGAATTGTATAATCATCACAATAATGATGATAAGTGAGAATTAAAGAGAATTTTGATAACATTTGGCTATTATTAGTATTATATATTATTATTATTATTAATTATTCTATTATATTATATTATTATTATTATTATATTATTATTATCTTAATTATTAGTATTATTGCCAATAAATTATATAACTGTAATTATAACAATAATAATAATAAGTATAAGTATATAATAATCATGCTAGTGGTTAAATATTGTTATTAGATTATATGTTATATATCATTATTATTATTGTACTGGTAGTATTATGCAAAAATAATTATATAGAACAGCAAAATTACCGTAATAACGATATAATTAGATAATGATATAAAGAATATTATAAAATCGTATTATTGTTATGTATTAGTGTTGATTTTACTATCATTATTGTTGTGGTTATTAGTATTATTGCAAAAATATATACTATAACTGCCACTAATGGCAATAATAATGATAAACAATGCAATAATGATGATAATAATTGCAATAATGATGATAATTGATGATGATAATGATGATAATGATGATAATGATGTGAAACGATAATAATGTGATAATACGATAATTGATGAGATAATAACAGGAATTGTGTCCATATAAATATCAAAAAGGTATAAGAAAAACATTCCCAAAAGTCGAAAAAGCGCAAAAAATCTAGCGAAATATAGCCTTTTGAGAGTATACTCCAAAATGACGTTTTTTCGATTTCTATGGTGATTTCGTCAATTATTAGGGTAATAATGATAATAATACCAGAATTGTATTAATCATCAAACAATAATGATGATAAAGGAGAATAAAGAGAATTTGATAACATTTGAAATATTATTATTATTATTATTATTATTATTATTATTATATTATTATTATTATTATTATTATTATTATTATTATTATCTATTATTAGTATTATTGCCAATAAATCTATTATAACTGTAATTAAACAATAATAAATAAGTATAAGTATAATAATATCATGCTAGTGTTATAATATTGTTATTAGTATTATTATTGTTATTATTACATTATTATTATTTGTACTGGTAGTAATAATTGCAAAAATAATTATATAACAGTAATAATTACAGTAATAACATACTAATTAAGATAATGTATAAATAATTATTATAAAATCGTTATTATTGTTATTATTATTGTTATTACTATCATTATTGTATGTGTTATTAGTATTATTGCAAAATATATACTATAACTGCATAATTGCAATAATAATGATAACAATTGCAATAATGATGATAATAATTGAATAATGATGATAAGATGATGATATGATAATGATGATAATGATGATGATAACGATAATAATGATGATAATCATGATAATGATGATGAAATAACAGGAATTGTGTCCATATATAATATAAAAAAGGTATAAGAAAAACATTCCAAAAGTCGAAAAAGCGGCAAAATCTAGCGAAATATATCCTTTGAGAGTATACTCCAAAATGACGTTTTTTCGATTTCTTTGGTGATTTCGGCAATTATTAGGGTAATAATGATAATAATTACCAGAATTGTATTAATCATAACAATAATGATGATAAAAGTGAGAATAAAGAGAATTTTGATAACATTTGAATATTATTATTATTATTATTATTATTATTATTATTATTATTATTATTATTATTATTATTATTATTATTATTATTATTATTATCTAATTATTATATTGCCAATAAATCTATATAACTGTAATTATAACAAAATAATAAAAGTATAAGTATAATAATAATCATGCTATGTTATAATATTGTTATTAGTATTATTATTGTTATTATTATCATTATTGTTGTGGTTATTAGTATTATTGCAAAAATATATACTATAACTGCAATAATTGCAATAATAATGATAACAATTGCAATAATGATGATAATAATTGCAATAATGATGATAATGATGATGATAATTGATGAGATAATGATGATATAATGATGATGATAACGAATATATAATGAGTGATAATCCATGATAAGTGATGCCTTGATAATAACAGGAATTGTGTCCAATATAGTAATATAAAAAAGGTTTATAAAAA
>NW_023638875.1:0-5000 GCF_015228065.2 Penaeus monodon
GCAAAACGAACGCTGGCATAAATGAACGAGGGTGAAACGACTCATCCGCCTCTGCGTGGAAGGTTTTTTGGCCCCGTTCGAGTTCAGATATCCAAGGACGTTGACTGACGAGCAAGTTCGAGGGACTTGCGATTGGGCTTCACCTCCGTTCAAGCAGGGCCTTCCCCCCAGCTGTGGTGGAAAGCTTCGAACGAAGCTGACGAATACGGAACATCGTTCCGGGAAACAATGTAGTTTTGGCTTCGCTTTTGTGGACGACAATCCTCGGCTGCAAGTGGCCAACCAGTAAGGCGAATCCTACAATATATATATATATATAAATATATATATATATATATATATATTACATATATAATATATATGGTAAATAAATAGAAAAATATATATATATATATATATATGTATTATATATTATATAATATATATACAAGAACACACACCCGACAGCGACCACACACTATCACTCACTTACACACACACACACACACACAACACACACAAAACACACACTGCCAATGCCACACTAAAAACTATAAAGATGTGGATATTCTATTTCTGTTACTAGGATGTGGATAATTCTATTTCTCTTACCTGTGGAACCACGTGGCTGTTTTCCAGTGGATCCAAATGTCCCAATAAGAACCCCCCCCCCACCGCGTCAAGCGAGGCGGTATGTCACATTTTATATTCATGACCGTCGTTTGACCCGAGAGTTCGTGCTAAAAGAAGCTATAAACCCCACCGCACTAAAAGTCAGCTCCGCCCTCTCCGCAAGGGATCGCGGGCAGCTGCCGTGACTTCCGCGCGGGCCCGAATTATAACTATACTGTCTTGTGTGTTTTTAATACTGCGTGGTATCCAACTCTCAGAAATAAAGTAGTCAAGCCGTTTTAACCAGTATAACTACCCTCTAAGTTCCACATTGTACTAAGATGAATAGCTTTAAAAAGGTATCATCCTTAGTACAATGGTGAACAGAGGGTAGTTATACTTGTTAACGCTTGACTCTTTTAATTTTCTGGAGTTGCTACCACGCAGTAAAAACACACAAGACATGTCTATTCTAAATCGGGCCCGCGCGGAGGTCACGGTCAGCGTGCCCGGAGAGAGGGCGGAAGTGCCTTCAGTGCGGTGGTAGCTTAGGCAGCGAACTCCTCGGTCAAACGAGGTCAGATATAAAATGTGACCTCCGCCCTCGCTGAGCGGGTGGTTCTTATTTGGGTACATTTGGATCCACGTGGAAAACAGCCACGTGGTCCACTGGTAATAGAACTAGAATTAATCCACATCCTGTAACAGAAATAGAATTATCCACAGTCTTATATTAGAGACTTTAAAAGGCGTTATCATCCTTAGTACAAAAATGTGAACTGGGGGAGAGGGTAGTTATACTTGTTTAACGGCTTACCCTCTTTATTTTCTGAGAGTTGATACCACGCAGTATAATACACACAAGACATGTCTATTTATAATCGGGCCGCGCGGAGAAGGTCGATCGGGTCAGCTTGCCCGAAGAGAGTGCGGAGCTGACCTTAAGTGCGGTGGTAGCTTAGCACAGCACTCCTCAGGTCAAAAGAGGTCAGATATCAAAAAATGGTGACCTCCGCACCCATCAGCTGAGCGGGTGTTTCTATTTGGGACATTTGGTCCACGTGGAAACAGCCACGTGGTTCCACTGGTATATAGAAAATAGAATTATCCACATCCTGTAACAGAAATAGAAATTATGGTCCACATCTTAATATGCTCGGCCACCTAGCTCGCGGCGCCTCGCCCTCGAGGCGCTTCAAAAGGGTGACCTAACCTTAGGCTTGTCGTGTTGTTCGTCGTGCTTGTCCTGGATAATCAAACTTCGTGGCGGCTCGTACCATGTTTTGTCCCCATCAAACCTCCTGGTCCCCTTGTGTAATCTGCTCGTCCTCTATGTCCAAACGTCCTCAGAAAGGTCCTCGCACGGAGGTCCTCCTTGACTTCAGATTTCGTCTTGGACCTCTCTCGTAGTCCCCCTGGCCCAGGAGCCGAACCTGCTCGGGGCGGCGTCCTCGTCACCACACGGTCCCCTCACAGGAAATCTCGTCAGGTCCTTCTCCAACCGGCGTCCACACGGTGGTTCCTCAGTATCTTCTTCAATCCGGATCTTACGGGCCGTCGGGGCAGGGGCGGCATCGTCCTCGGGGGCTGCTGTATTTATCTGCGCTAAGGTAAAACACGAGCTCCTGAAGTTGAACGGATCTGCAGGCGTCCGCCAGGCACAGCATTCGGGGGGCGACTGATTACCGTGCGGCAAAGGTGCTGGTTCACGTGGATCATACGAGGAGAGTCTGGCCAGGCAACACCTTTTCTTACGAAAATCCTGGTCCGTGGGGCCTAGTGGCGATCTTCGATGACGTCCTTCTTAACAGAGCATCCTAAGGGTCCTCTCCTTCGGGCCGTGTCGGTCCGACTGCAATCTACAGTCGGGGAGCCAAGAATCATACGACGTAAGAGGCCCTAGAGTAGAGAGAAAAAGAAAGGCAACAGAGAAAGATGGGGTGGTAGTTACCCTATCCCGGTTTATTCCCATAAACAATTTACCCTGTTTTTAAAATGTTGGTTTTTAACTTTATTTTTCGTCTTTTTTTTTTTCGATTTATGTGTTTTATAATAAATTCAAACAAAGGTAAGAGAAAATAGAGAGGGAAGTTGTCCAGTAGCGGGTCCGCATCAGACCTATTTGAACTACCCGAACATCTCTGATAGCTATGGAGAATAGATAAGGGAAAGACATCGGCTATCCCGCGGAAGAGTCTAATTTGACCAATAGTCCGTCACACAGATAAGAAATAGATTTAAAAAAAACTTGTACTTTATGTACGAACCACTACGTCACGTACGGACACAATTGCGGGCTAAAGAGATACATAAAATAAATCTTTACGCCGGCACTAGACAGTCAAAGCAAACTCAGCCTTATATAAATGAAAAAAGGGTCAGTGTCTTTTGTCCTGCGTGTGTTGAGTGAGGTGAAGGTGTGTGTGTATGCCTGTGGTGAGTGACAAGCTAGCGTTAATGAGAGGGAAAGCGAGTGACCCACCAAGGAGAATGAATCTAAACCACGATATTAAACGTTCACCTATAACACAAAAACTGAAGTAATTAGCAATGCTTAGCGTTTTTATTTAATATTATTTCAACGCTACCACATTGCATTCACATATAAATGATATGCGACAGAAATGTACGCCATAATGACTGGTGACAGTAAAAAAAAATTATATTCCCGCCAAATTTTTTATCAAGCAAATCTTCTCGGGGTCAGAAATCTGACTTGACCGAGGTACATGTCTAGCTTTGCACGTCAGTAACTTTCAATAAACTCAATAAACTGGGGGGATCCTATACCAAAACTGCCGTATATACTGAAGCGACTCGAGCCAGGAAATATAATAGTCCTGCTCTCTTGCTTGCGGTTTTTCTGTAATGGGGCCGCTCGCAAAATATGCCCCGAATGCTATATATTACACGGATCCACAAACTGCTTGGGGTGTACCAAAACATGCAAGCGACTTCAAGAGGGTGAAGACAGGTGTGATTATAAGCGAATAATGATTCTAGCTTAAAGAAAAAACCCTAGTCCCCTGAACATTAATTAACGGACGTAACCGGCGGGTCACAGCCGACCTCAAGGGAAGCCGACGAACGAATAAACTTTTTTAAACAAAAAACTTTCCCCGCGAACGACGGACGCAGATCATTAGTGCTTTACAGCAACCCCGGGGCATATCCGGGCAATTCCTGTGCACTATGATATGAGGGAAGATCCTACGCTATATTCAAACTAATGAATTTTAATGAATTTCCGTTACATACTTCGTTCTAGCGCCGATAGAACGTGTCACCAAAAAGCAATGTAACGATGCTATGGTTAATTCCCAAGGCGTCAACAAAAATAACAACCAAATACAGGGGTAACCAAGCGGTCATTTGACCTTACCCACGCCGCCACCGACCGGGAAAAGAGAAGTGAGGTCAGGTCAACACAGGAAATTAACCTTTTTCTAATCCAAAGTGACCGCAAAAGAAAGAAAAGGGAAGGTCAGGTCGGGCGCGAGGGTTAGGAACGAGATAAAATGAAATGATATTCGCGATAAGATAAAATCACGAACGCGTTAAATTCGTTGCAGATGAAACAATATAAATATCTAAAAACGAGAGAAAATAATTAATTACTTAACTAACGAACGATATTCATGTTTATTGATCACATACTCGATCGCACGGAAATGCGATCTGAGGTGGAAGAATAGTGGAGAACGTGCCATTTGCTGTCCTTAGCACCTATTAACCCAACAAAAAACAACGGCTTAACACATGTATGGGAGAAGGAAGGGAAAAGAAATAAGAAAGGGGCCCAAACGTGTACTTACGTGTTTTTTTTCTTAGCCATGTCTTGAAGCGGTCGAGCGGATTTTCTTCGGGGGTGGTGTGTCCGTGTTGCATGCCAAAAGGATGCAACGGCCCTCGCTGCCTCCACTTATAACGGCTAACGGCTATTCGTATTTAGTGCGATGGTGAGCAGAGGGTAGTTATACTTGTTAACGGCTTGACTCTTTATTTCTGAGAGTTGACACCACGAAGTATAAGAACACGACATGTTTAGTTATACGGGTTATAGGGCCGCGCGGAGGTCACGGTCAGCTGCCCGGAGAGAGGGCGGAGCTGACCTTAGTGCGCTGGTAGCTGGCTACGAACTCCCCCGGAGGGAGGCGAGAGGTGACCCTACCGCGTCGGTGCTTCACACGAACTCCCGGTCAAACGAGGTCAGATATAAAATGTGACCTCCGCCCTCGCTGAGCGGGTGGTTCTTATTTGGGACATTTGGATCCACGTGGAAAACAGCCACGTGGTCCACTGGTAATAGAAATAGAATTATCCACATCCTGTAACAGAAATAGAATTATCCACATCTTATACACACACACACACACACACACACCCACATACATACACATACATATACA
>NW_023638877.1:0-12579 GCF_015228065.2 Penaeus monodon
TAACTTATAATACATAATATATATATATATAATAATATCAATTGTTATAATTTTATAGATATTGTATATATATATATTATATATATTAATAAAACGATATTAATAATAATGTATAAATAATGATTATAAACTATTATTGTTATTATATGTTATTACTTATTATTGTAGTTGTTATTAGTATAATGTAAAATTATTATTATAACTGCAATAATTGCAATATAATGAAATAATTGCAATAATGATGATAATAATTGCAATAATGATGATAAGATGATGATAATGATGATAATGATGATATATGAGATAACGATAATAATGATGATAATCATGATAATAATGATGATAATAAACAGGAATTGTGTCCATATATAATAAAAAAAGGTAAAGAAAAAAAATCCCAAAAGTCGAAAAAGCGGCAAAATCTAGCGAAATATAGCCTTTTGAGAGTAGACTCCAAAATGACGTTTTTTTCCATTCATTTGATGATTCTGGCAATTATTAGGGTAATAATGATAATAATTACCAGAATTCTATTAATCATGACAATAATGATGATAAAAGTGAGAATAAAGAGATTTGGATAACTTTGATGATTATTAATTTCTTACTATTTATCATTATTATTATCATTATTTCATTATTATTATTATTATTATTATATTATTATTATATTGAATTATATTCTTATTATTATTAGTATTTATTATTATTATATTATTATTACTTTAATTATTAGTACTATTTGCCAAAAATATATTAATAGCTGTAGATAATACAATAATAAAGAATGATGGTATACTTATACTAATACTAAATTGTTATAAATTAGTTATTAATATTATTATTTGTATTATGAATCATATTATTAATTTCTACCTGGTCTTATAATTGTAAAAAATATTATTATAACCGTATACTTACAGTAATATCCGATCATTAATTGAAATAATGATATACATAAATATTTAAAAAAAACGTGATTTTTTATTAATTATTTTTATACTAATTATTTATTGTATTTGTATATTAGTATAGATGTAAACTTATCTATTATAACCTGAAATAATTGTCAATAAAAGTGGATAATAATTGCAATAATGATGATAATAATTGCAATAATGATGATAATGATGATGATATTGAATGATAATGATGAGACGATGATTATACGATAATAGGGAGTTGAGCATTATGATACTCCTGATAATAATGATGATAAATACAGGAATTGTGTACCCTATATAATACATAAAAATAGGTACAAGAAAAAAAATCCCAAAAAGTTCGAAAAAAGCGGCAAAATCTAGCGAAATTAGCCTTTTGAGATTAGACTCCAAAATGACGTTTTTTCCATTCATTTGATGATTCTGGCAATTATTAGGGTAATAATAATAAAATATTTTTTTACCCAGATCTATTATCATGACATATATGATGAAAAATGAGACTAACGAGAATTGGATAACTTTGATGATTCTTAATATTATTACTATTATCATTTATTATATCATTATTTCATTAGTATTATTATTATTATTATTATTATTATTAGTATGATTATTATGATTATTATTATTATTTTATATTATTATATTATTATTATTACTTTAATATTATACTATTGCCACAAATATATAAACTGTAATAATAAAATAATAAATAATAATAAAGTATAATTATAATAATACTAATTGTTATTATATTGTTTATTATCTTATTATTGTTATTATTATCATTATTATATTTCTACTGGTAGTATATTGTAAAATATTATTATAACAGTAATAATTACAGTAATAAAGATATAAATTGACATAATGATATAAATAATGATTATAAAAACTTTATTATTGTTATTATTATTGTTATTACTATTATTTTGTAGGTGTTCTAGTCTAGATGTAAATTATCTATTATACTGCAATAAATTGCAATTAATCTGTAATAATTGTCATAATGATGATAATAATTGAATAATGATGATAATGATGAATGATAATGATGATAATGATGATTTAAAAGTGATGATAACGATAATATGATTATCATCATGATAATTCATGATGATAATAACAGGAATTGTGTCCATATATAATAAAACGGTAAAGCAACACAGAATCCCAAAGTCGAAAAAGCGGCAAAAATCTAGCGAAATATAGCCGTTTGAGAGTAGACCTCCAAATGACGTTTTATTCCATTCATTTGAATGATTCTGGCAATTATTAGGGTAATAATGATAATAATTTACCAGACATTCTATTCTCAGATGATAATAATGCTGATACAGTTAGATAACGAGAATTTGGATAACATTTGATGATTATTAATATTATTACTAATATCATTATTAATATCATTATTATCATTATTATTATTATTATTAATATTATTATTATTATTTATTATTAATTATTATTATTATTATTTTATTATTATTATTAGTATTATTTTATTTCCTTTAATTATTAGTACTATTGCCAAAAATATATTATAACGGTAATAATAACAATATCATAATAATACGAGTATAAAATTATAAATAATACCTAATTGTTAATAATATGTTATTAATATTATTATATGTTATTATTATCCGTATTATTATTTCTACTGTTAGTATAATTTGTAAAAATAATTATTCTAGCAGTACTAATTACGTAATAACGATATTAATGGAAATAATGATTAATATGATTATAAAACGTTATTATTGTTATTATATTGTTATTACTATTTTATTGTAGTTGGTTATTGTATAGATGTAACTTGCATCTATTATAACTGCAGAATTGCAATAATTAATGAGAATTTTGGCAATAATGATGATAATAATTGCAATAATGATGATAATGAATGATGATGAATTATGATACATGATGATAATGATGATGATATCGATAATCATGGATGATATCTGATAATAAGATGATAATACAGGAATTGTGTCCCCTATATAATAAAAAAGGTAAAAGAAAAAGAATCCCAATTCCTAAAAACGGCAAAATCTAGCGAAATCTAGCCTTTTGAGATGTAGACTCGCAAAATGACGTTTTTTCGCATTCATTTGATGATCTGGCAATTATTAGGGTAAGAATGATAATAATTCCAGAATCTATTATCATGACAATAATGATGATAAAAGTGAGAATAAAAGAGCTTTTGGATAACATTTGATGTTATTAATATTATTACTATATCATTATTATTATCATTATATCATTATTATTGATTATTATTAGTATATTATTACTTATTATTATTATTATTATTATTATATTATATATTATTTTTATGTTACTTTTAATTATTAGTACTATTGCCAAAAATATATTATCAACTTGTAATCATAACAATATATATATAGTATAATTGATAATAATACTAATTGTTATAATATTGTTATTAATATTATTATTGTTTCATTATTATCCTTATTATTATTTCTACTGGTATTAAATTGTAAAATAATTATTATCACAGTATAATTACGTATAACAGATCTTAATTTGAAATAATGATATAGACATATAGATTATAAAACGTTATTATTGTTATTATTATTGTTATACTATTGATTAGTGTAGTTTGTTATTAGTAATAGATGTAAAATTATCTATTATAACCCGCAGTAATTGCAATATATGATAAATAATTGCAATATGATGACTATAATTGCAATCAATGATGCTAATGATATGATAAGATGATATGAATGATAATGATGGAAATGAGAATACGATAAACTGATTATAACCATGAGTACTAATGCATTGCTATAACAGGAATTGTGTCCATAATAATAACAAAAAGGTAAAAGAAAAACATCCCAAAGCGAAAAAGCGCAAATCTAGCGAAATATAGCCTTATTGAGAGTAGACTCCAAGATGACGTTTTTTTCATCATATTTGATGATTCTGGGGCAATTATTAAGGGTAATAATGAAATAATAAGTTCAGAATTGCTATTAAATCAATGACAATAAATGAATGATAAAAGTGAGAAAAGGAGAATTTGGATAACATTTGATGATTATTCATATTATTACTATTATCAATTATTATTATCATTCTTAGTCATTAATTATTATTATTATTATTATATTATTATTATTATTTTATTATTATTATTATTATTATTATTTATTATTATTATTCTTATTCTTATTAACTTTAATTATTATACTATTGCCAAAAAATATATTATAACTGTAATAATAACATAATATAATAATACGTATAGAATTAATTGAATAAGACTAATTTGTTATAATATTTTTTATTAATATTATTATTGTTATATTTATCATTATTTATTATTTCTACTGTATTATAATTGTAAAACTAATTATTATTACAGTAATAATTACAGTAATAAACGTATTCATTGAAATAATATGATATTAAATATGATTTCAAAACTATTATTATTGTTATTATATTGTTATTACTATTATTTTGTATTTTTTATTAGTATAGAGGTACAATTTATCTATTATCACTGCCATAGTAATTGCAATAATAATGATCTAATTGCAATAAGTGATGATATATTGCAATAATGTGATATGATGATGCTAATGAGGATTATTGATAATGATTATGATAACGATAATAATGATGATCCTCATGATAATAATGATGATAATAAAGGAATTTGTCCATATATAATAAACAAAAAGGTAAAGAAAAAAAATCCCAAAAGTCGAAAAGCGGCACAAATCTAGTGCGAATGTAGCCTTTGGAGAGTGACTCCAAATGACTGTTTTTTTTCCATTCATTTGATGATTCTGGCAATTTTAAGGGTATAATGCTAATAATTACCAGAATTCTATTAGTCATGACAATAATGATGATAAAGTGAGAATAAAG
This sequence comes from Penaeus monodon, assembly GCF_015228065.2. Classification (NCBI taxonomy): domain Eukaryota; kingdom Metazoa; phylum Arthropoda; class Malacostraca; order Decapoda; family Penaeidae; genus Penaeus; species Penaeus monodon. The sequence continues at coordinate 4,869 of NW_023638877.1, forward strand.
AGAATTTTGGAGTTTTAATCAATTTGATGTTATCTAATATTATTCTATTATCATCTTATTATCATTATTATCAATTGTTTAATTATTATTATTGATGTTGATATTATTATTATTATTATTATTATTATTATTATTATTATTATATTACTTTATTTATTCGTACTATTGCCAAAAAATTATTCTAACTGTATCATAACAATATAGATAATAATATTATAATTATCATAATACTAATTGTTATAAATATTGTTTATTATATTATATTGTTCTTATTATCATTATTTATTATTTCTACTGGTAATATAATGTAAACTAATTATTATAACAGTGAATAATTACAGTACATAACCGATATTAATTAAATAATGTATAAATACATGGCTTATCAACAAACGTTATTAATTGGTTATTATTATTGTTATTACTATTATTACTGTCGGTGTTAGTATTATAGATGTAAAATTATCTATTATAACTGCATAAGTGCAAAATATGAAATAATGTGCAATACATGATGATATATTGCAATAATGATTATAATGAATGATGATAATGATTGATAATGAGGATACTGATGATGATAACGATAATAATGATGTAAATCAATGATATAATGATGATATAACAGGAATTTGGCGTCCTTATATGATAAAAAAGGTAAAAGAAAAAATCCCAAAAGTCGAAAAAAAAGCGGCAAATCTAGCGAAATATAGCCTTTTTGTAAGTGACTCCAAATGACGTTTTTTTCCATTCATTTGATGATTCCTGGCAATTATTAGGGTAATACTATAATATTACCAGAATTCTATTAATCCTGACCATAATGATGATAAGAAGTGGATAGTAGAGAATGTTGAGAACATTTTGATGATTATTAATATTATTACTATATCATTATTATTAATCATTATTATCTTATTTTATTATTTTATTATTATTATTATTATTATTATTTTTGAGTTATTATTATTATTATTATTCATATTATTATTATTACTTTAATTATTTAGTACTATTGCCCAAACAAATATATTATCTGTAATAATAACAATAATAATAATAATAAGTATAATTATAATAATACTAATTGTTATAATATTGTTATTAAGATTATTATTGTTTATTATTATCATTATTATTTATTCTCTGGTAGTATACTTGTACAAAATAATTATTATACCAGTAATTAATTACAGTAAGAAACGATATTAATTGAAAGGATATAAATAATGATTATAAAAACGTTGATTATTGATTATTATTATTGTTATTACTATTATTATTGTAGTTGTTTTTAGTATAGATTAAAATTATCTATTATAAACTGCAATAATTGCAATAATAATGATATATTGCAATAATGGATTAATATTTGCAAATAATGATGATCAAGTCATGATGATAAATGAATATAAGGTTGATAATATGATGATAACGATAAAATAATGATGATATCAGGAATAATAATGATGATAATAACAGAATTGTGTACCTATATATAATAAAAAAAAGGTAAAAGAAAAAAATCCCAAAGGTCCAAAAGCTCCAAATCTAGTCGAAATATAGCCTTTTGAGATAGAACTCCAAAATGAGACGTTTGTTTTCCATCATTTGATGATTCTGGCAATTATTAGGGTAATAATGATAATAATTACCATAATTCTATTATCATGACAATAATGATGAAAAAAGTGAGAATAAAAATTTTGGATAAACATTTGAATGATATTTAGTATATTATTATTTTCATTATTATTATCATTCATTATCATTATTCTTGTTATTAATTATTATTATTATTATTATTATATTATTATTTTATTATTACTTCTATTATTATTATTATTCATTATTACTTTAATTAATTCTACTATTGCCAAAAATATATTAGTAACTGTAATAATACCAATAATAAATAATAATCAGTATAATATAATAATACTAATTGTTCTAAATATTGTTTTATTATATTATTATTGTTATTATTTCATTATTATTATTATTTCTACTGGTAGTATAATTGTAAAAATACTATTATAACAGTAATAATACAGTAATAACGATATTAATTGAAATTGATATAAATAATGATTCTAAAAACCGTTCTTATTGTTATTATTATTGTTTATTACTATTCTTATTGTAGTTTGTTATTAGTATAGATGGGTAAAATGTTTCTATTATACCTGCAATAATTGCAATATAATAATGAATAATATTGCAATAATGATGATATCAATTGCATAATATGATAATGAAAGATGATACTAGATGATATGATGATAATGATGACTGATAACGATAATAATGATAATAATCATGATAATATGATATAATAACATGATTGTGTCCATATATCATAAAAAAAAGGTAAAAGACAAAAATCCACAAGTCGAAAAACAGCGGCTAAAAATCTAGCGAAAATATAGCCTTTTGAGGAGTATACTCCAAAATGACGTTTTTTTCCATTCATTGATGATTCTGGCTAATTATTAGGTATATGAACTAATTACCAGAAATTCTATAATCATGACAATATGATGATAAAAGTGAGTAATAAAAAGATAATTTGGATAGACATTTGATGATTATTAGTATTATTACTATTATCATTATTATTATTCTTATTATCTTATTATCATATTATTATTATTATTATTATTATTATATTGATTAAGTTAAATTATTATCATTATTATTATTATTATTATTATTATTATCTACTTTATTTTAGTAACTATTGCCACAAAATATATTATAACTGTAATAATACCACATAATAATAAATAAGAGTATAATATTATAATAACTAACTAATTGTTATAATATTGTTATTAATATTATTCTTTTATTATATCATTATTAGTATATATTCTACTGGTAGTATAATTGGTAAAATAAATTATTATCACCGTAATAATTACAGTAATAACGATATTAATGAAATAATGATATCATAATGATTATAAAACGTTATTATTGTTATTAGTATTGTTATTACTATTATTAGTGTAGTTGTTATGAGTATAGGATGGAAAATTATCTATTATAACTGCATCATTCAATAATAATGATAATATTTGCCAATAATGATGATAATGATGATATATGATGATCATGATGTAATGATGGATGATAACGATAATAATGATGAATAAGCTGATAATAATGAGATAATGAAACAGGAATTGTTCCATCGATAAAATTAACAAAAACAGGTAAAAGAAAACAAAATCCCAAAAGTCGAAAAAGCGGCAAAAAATCTAGCGAAATAATAGCCTTTTGAAGAGTAGAAACTCAAATGACCGTTTTTTCCATCATTTGATGATTCTGGCAATATTAGGGTAATATGATAATAATTACAGAATTCTATTAATCCATGACAATAATGATATAAAGTGGAATAAGAGAATTGGGATACTTTGATGAATTATTAATATTTTTACTAGTATCATTATTCATTATCCTTATTATCTTATTTAATTATTATTATTAATTATTATTATTATTATTTTAATTATTATTATTATTATTATTATTATTATTATTAGTATTATTATTACTTTTACATTATTAGTATATTAGCCAAAAATATATTATAACTGTAATAATAACAATACGTAATGATAATAAGTAATTAGAATAATGCTAATTTGTTTATAATATTGGTTTATTAATCATTATTATTGTTTATTATTATCATATTAATTATTTCCTACTGGTCAGTATAATTGTAAAAATATTATTATAAAATAATATTTACAGTAATAACGATATTAATTGAATAAATGATATAAATAATGATTATAAAAACGTTATTATTGTTATTATTATTGTTTTGACTATTATTATTTGTAGTTGTTATTAGTATAGAGGTAAATTATCTATTATAACGCAACATTGCAATATATGATATAATTGCAATAATGAATGATAATAATTGCAATAATGAATGCTAATTATGATGATAATGATGATAATGATGATATGATGATGATAAACATAAATAATTATGATACTCATGATAATAATTATGATAATACCGAATTGTGTCCATATATAATAAAAAAAGGTTAAAAGAAAAAAATCCCAACAAGTCGAAAAAGCGGGTCAAGAATTCTAGCGAAATATACCTTTTTGAGAGTAGACTCCAGAATGACGTTTTTTTTTCCCTTCATTTGATGATTCTGGCAATTATTCGGGTAATAATGTAATAATTACCACCGTTCTATTAATCATGACATTAATGATGAACAAGTGAGAAAAAGAGAATTTTGGATAACATTTGAATGATATTATATTATTACTAATTATCATTATTAATTATCATTATTATCCCATTATCTTTAGTATTATTATTCTTATTAGTTATTATTATTATTATATATTATTATTTTATTATTATTATTATTATTATTCTTATTATTATTATGACTTTAGAAATTATTAGTACTATTGCCAAAAAATATATTATAACTGTAATAATCGACATCATAATAATAATAAGTATATTATAATAATACTAAGTGTTATAATATGTTATTAATATTATTATTGTTATTATTCTCAGTATTATTATTTCTACTGGTGGTATAATTGGTAAAAATATTGTTATAACCGTAATATTACAGTAATAACGATAATTACTTGCAATAACTGATCTAAATATGAATTATAAAAAACTTTTTATTGTTATTCATTATTGTTATTACTATTATTACTGTATTGTTTATTAGTATAGATGTAAATTATCTTTACGAACTGCATAATTTGCAATAATCAATGAATTATACTTGCATAATTAAGATAATATTGCATATAATGATGATAATGATGTGATATTATGATAATGATGTTAATGATGTATGATACCGATATACTTGATGATAATCATGAATATAATTGATAATAACATGAATTGTGTCCATATATAATAAAACAAAGGTAACAGAAAAAAAATCCCAAAGTCGAAAAAGCGCAAAATCAGCGAACTATACCTTTTTGAGAGTAGACTCCAAAATGGCTTTTTTTCCATTCATTTGAGATTCTGCAATTATTGAGGGTAATATGAAAATATTACCAAGAATTCTTTAATCATGACAATAATTATGATAAAGTGAGATAAAGAGAATTTGATAACCTTTGATGATTATTATATTATTAACTAGTATCATTATTATTATCATTATATCATTATTATTATTTTATTATTATTATTCTTATTATTATTATTATTATTATTATTATTATTATTATTATTATTATTCTTTTAATTATTAGTACTATTGCCAAACAATATATTATAACTGTAATAATAACAATAATAATAATAATAAGTATAATAATAATAATACTAATTGTTATAAGCTTGTTTTATAATATATATTATTGTTAATTATTATCATTTATTATTATTTCTACTGTAGTATATTGTAAAAATACTTATTATAACCGTACTAATTACAGTTATAAACGATATTATTTGGAAATAATGAATAAATATGATTAAAAAACGTTATTATTGTTATATATTTTGTTCTTACTATTCTTATTGTAGTTGTTATTAGTATAGATGTAAAATATATCTATTATCTGCATAATTGCCATAATAATGATAATAATTTCAATACTGGATGATAATAATTGCACTAAATGATGATATGATGATGATAATGATGAATAATTGATGATAATGATTATTGATAATCGATAATAATGATATAATCAGGATATAATGATTATAATAACATAATTGTGCCATATATTAAAAAAAAAGGTAAAAGAAAAAAATCCCAAAACTAAAGTCGAAAGCGCAAAATCTAGCGAAATATAGCCTTTAGAGTATACTCAAATGAACGTTTTTCCATTCATTTGATGATTCTGGCAATTATAGGTAATAAGGACTAATAATTACCAGAATTCTATTAAATCATGACAATAAATGATGATAAAATTGAGAGAGAATTTTGGATAACTTTGATGATTATTAATATTATTAAATATTTTCCATTATTATTATCATTATTATCATTAAGTTTATTATTATTTATTATTATTATTATTATTATTATTATTAGTTATTAGTATTATTATTATTAGTTTTAGTATTACTCTTCATTATTAGTACTATTGCCAAAAATATTTATAACTGTAATAATACAATAATTAATAAAATTCATTTCACTAATACTAACTTGTATAATATGTTATTATTTATTAATTGTTATTATTCTCATTATTATTATTTTACTACTGGTAGTATAATTGTAAATAAATTATTATAACAGTAATAATTACAGTAATCACGATAATTACTTGAAATACTGCATCTAAACATGATTATAAAAACGTTATTATGTTATGTATTTATTGTTTTTATTACTATTATTATTGTTGTTATAGTATAAGATGTAAAATTATCTATTAATAAACTGCAATAATTGCAAAATAATGTAATATTGCCATAATGATGATAATATTGCATAATGATGATACTGCATGAGATAATGAATGATAATGCTGATAAATGATGAGAGTAACGATAATACATTATATAATCCTGATAATAATAAATGCTTAATAACAGGAATTGTGTCCTATTAATAAAAAAAGGTAAAAGAAAAACAATCCCAAAGTCGAAAAAGCTGCAAAATCTAGCGAAATTATAGCCCTTTGAGATTAGACTCCAAAATGACAGTTTTTCCATTCATTTGATGGATTCTGGCATATTATTTAGGGTATAATGATAATAATTACCAGAATTCTATTAGCTCTTACAATATGATGATAAAAGTGAGAATAAAGACAATTTGGATTAACATTGATGATATTAAATTATTACTATTGGGCGTCGGTGTGTGGATTCTTATCATTATTATTCATTTTTATTATTATTATTATTATTATTATTTTATTATTATTATTATTATTAGTGATTATTATTAGTATTATTTATGTATTATTCTTATTATTACTTTAATTATTAGTACATTGCCAAAAATATATTATAACTGATAATAATCCAATATATTGATGAATACATAAAGTATAATTATAATAATGACTAATTGTTTTATATATTGTTATTAATATTATTATTGTTATTAAATAAAATCATTGATTATTATTTCTAACTGTAGTATAATTGTAAAGATAATATTATACATAATAATTACAGTTAACGGATATTAATTGAAATAATGATATAATAATTGAGTATAAAAACTTTAATATTGTTTATTCTTATTGGTATTACATTATTATATTGTAATTGTTATTAGTATAGATGTCAATTATACTATTATACCTGCAATAATTTGCAATAATATGAGATATGCAATCTGATAGCTAATATATGCATAATGATGGATGATGATATTGAATAATGATGATAATGATTTTATGATGATGAACGATAATAATGAGATAATCATGAATAATAATGATGAGAATAACAGGAATTGTGTCCATATATAATAAAAAAAAAGGTCAAAGAAAAAAAATCCAACAGTCGAAAAAGCGGCAAAATCCAGCGAATATAGCCTTTTGAGAGTGACGCCACAATAATGAACGTTTTTTTCATTCATTTGTGATTCTGGCAATTATTAGGTAATAAGATAATAATTACCAGAATTCTATTAATCATGACAATAATTGAATGATAAAAGTGAGAATAAAGCGAATTTGGATAACATTTGATGATTATTAATTT
>NW_023638878.1:0-12579 GCF_015228065.2 Penaeus monodon
ATTTAAAAATTTTTTAAAAAAAATTTTAATAAATATTTAAAAATAATAATAAAAAAATAAATTATATATTTAAAAAAAAAATATATTATATTAAAATAATATATATATATTATATATATAATATATATGTAATTTTTATGCATATATATTATAATATATAATTATTTTATTATATTATATATTCTATTATATTTATATATTTTTATATATTATATAATATTATATATATTATATATAATTAATATTTATAATATTTTTTATATCTTATTAATATTACTATATCTATATATTATATATATAATATTATTTTATTATATATATATATATATATTATAATATCTTTTCTTTTAAAGTAGTTCATGTCTGAGCCCCCGTGGTCACAGCATTGATTTCTCAATTGCAGTTTTTTACGTTGTGATGCTCTTGAAGTGAGTTATTTGTTATATATTTTATATATATATTATATATTATATATATATATATAAATATATATATATATATATTTTAAATATATATATATATAATATATTATTTTGTTTTATATATTGTTTATAATTGTAAATATATTATTAAATAAATAAAAATATATATAACACCACACACACACACACACATTATATATAATATATATATATATATATATATATATATTATATATATTATAAATTAAAATTTTATATAATATATTGTATATATAATTTTTTTATATTGTAAATTTTTATAAAAATAAATAAATTATATATATACACCCACAAACAAACACACACACACAATATTATATTATTTATATATATATAAAATTAAATATATATTAACACACACACACACACCACAACACACACAACACCACCACACACACACACACAACAACACAACAACAACACACACATATATAAATATATATTATATATTATAAAATATATATATATTATATATTAATATAGTTATATTAAAACATGACCCCACCACACACAACACACAAAACACACACACCCCACACACACACCACACACACACAACACACACACACAACAAACAACCCCACAACACACACAACCCCAAACACACACACACACACAAACACTATATTGTATATTATATATAATATATATATATTTTATATTATATATATATAAATATTAATATAAATATTTCAATATATAATATACCTATATATGAAACATATATACATATATACTATATCATATGTACATATATACATATATAATATATACATAATAATATACATATATACATATATATAATATAATATATATAATATAAAATATAATATTATATATATATTATTATTTATTTTTATTTATTTATTTATATTTATTATATAAATAATATATATATATAATATAATATATATATATAAACACAATACAAATACAAATACAAATATATATATAAAATATAAATTATATATTAAAATACTATATATATATATATTAATATATATATATATTATATAAAAATCTTAATATATTATAATATATATAATATACACATTATATATATATATATACTATATTATTTTATGTATATATATATATATATATATATATATATATTATATTATATATATATAAAATATACTATAAAATATATATTTTTATAAAAATTATATTATATATAATGTATATAAGAAATTATATATTAAATGACTGCTTTTTATTTTAAGATTCAGATGGTGTATATATCTCGAGACCTCCATTCCAGATGTACTCTTGTGGTTCCTTGGCTCCTAAGATGGGGCGTGGTGGGAGGTGGATGCTCTGACTGCAGGTTCCGGCGTCCTCCACAGCTTTGGGAAAGCTGATGGGTATGTTTTTTTTCTCCCATTATCTTTGAATTTAAATCTCATTGGTTTTTCTTTCACAGTTTACTTTCAGTACCACTGTTCTTTTATGACACTACAAAACTCCAACCCTCATATCCACAGGTGCCTCTACCTGGCCAGTGAGTTGGCAGGAATCCCTGAGGCTGCTCCCAGTATCTTAGAGTGCTTGGCCCCTAATGTCCGAGGCTGTCCGCCACAAGCACTACACATCCCTGTTACCCTGCTGGAGACGCTTGCAAGACCTTACCCCACATGGCCAAGGGTCTTAGCAAGAGGGTGTTCAAGAGCCACCTGCATCTCTTCCTGGATGCTATCTTCTATGCATTGGTTTTGTGTCTACAGTATGGGATGCTTGCATTTGTGTAGAACATCACCCTAGTTTTAACTTTTTGGTGCAGTAGTGTTGCCAGGGATGGGGAGAGGGTCCCGTCTGATGGTTTTGTCCAATTAGCTGATTTTAGCTATTTGAGTTTTGGGTTGTAATTGTGAAATTTAGTCTTGAGGAATTCCTTTGAATTAACTCCCCAAAATTTTAAATGTCAAGTAATTTTGAGAAAGGATTGCTTATTTATTCTCTTGGTACAATATTAAACTGTGTTTATATGATAAGTTATGATTTTATATGAAATTACACTATTTACATCAGTGTTGGATATAATAAAAAAGAAGTAAGAAAAAGAAAGAAAAAGGTTGTTTGATAATGCAGTCCAGAAACCCAATTTTCATTTATGAAGTTTCAAAAGATAGGCAGGTGTCAGTGCTCTTTTGCCCTTTCCAGAGTGTGAAAATGCCCTGACACATCAGCCGCAAGCAGTGTCTGAAACCAAACTCTCGCAGTTCTTGGTCCAAACCCCCCCGTGGGCGAGTGGAAGAGTACAATCCGAGGTGAGAAGTAATAAATTTTAGTCGGTTGGGACATAGTTTCTGTATTTACTCTTCATTCTGATTATTATATTAAGTTATGTTTATGTTATTGTATTATTATTATTTTATTATTATTTTATTTTATTATATTTTTATCAAAATATCAATATCATTATTATTAACCCTTTCCCACGGGTAGTATTCATAGTGGGCCCGGGCTTGCTGCAGGGGGCTTTTACTCACCCCAGCATGCGCGAAAACTTGCCAAATACCGCATCCCTTGCCTTTTCTTTAATACTACGAGCTATGTTTATTTTTTAATATTATTTTTTTCTAAGGTCTCTATTTCCCATATTTTCTGATAAATCAAACTGAGGATTTTTTGTTTTTATATAGACTCCATAGTTTTTCTTAATTTGCTCAAAAGCCTGATAAAATCGTGGGTGGGATCATGGAGTTGAAACCGTAGTTTTTTTTTTTTTTTTTTTTCAGGTTTTTTTAAATTTCTTAGTTTAAACATTTTTTATCATTTCCCTAAGTTCAGTTTTTTTATAATTGTGATTTTTTTTATTTTCTTTTTTTATTTATTTTATTTTTTTCTTTTTCTAAAAAATACATATTGGTTTTTTTCACGGGGTTTTTACATTCATTTTTTAAAATTTTTATAATATCTCTAGCCAATGTAGTCAATTTACCGATGAAATTTTTTTTGATGCAAACCTCGGAACCCCGAGAACCCTTTTATGAAATGCTAGTATGGGAAAAAATGAAGAAAGTTTTAAAAAAACTCTTAATCACATTCCAGTGGAAAAAAAAGTATTTTCCCATAATTGGAAAAAAAAAAAAACTCATGGCAGGGGCCAACATACCCCATGCATGTCGTACTCCCCCCCAGCAGATGCCCAGGCATGCTGGATTACGACACCCCCTCAAAAAGGGTTTTTTTATTATTATTATTTTATTTTATTATTTTTAATTATTATTTATTTATTAATATTTTTTTATTATTATTATTATTTTATTTTATTTTTATTATTTTAAATTTTAAATATTATTATTAATTTATTATTAGTGTTAGTGTTAAATAAATATCCATTAATATTATTATTATTATTTTTTTATTTTATTATTATTATTTAATTTTAAAATATTGTTATTAGTTTTAAAACCCCTGTGCCCGGGGGCGGCTTTTTTCATACTCCCATGCTTACTGTGATTTATTTCTTTAAATTGTTTTTTACACATGATGACTACACTTGTACAAAGCACCAAATGAGCCTTTTTACAATGCTGCCTGTCTCGCCCGTTCACCCTTTCCTTGATTTTAAAAAAAATTTTTTTATTTATCTTATTTTCTTTTAGAAATGTTTATAAAATTATAGAAATTTATGTTTTAAAATAAAAAAAACACCATGGTTTTCATAGAAAATTTAGCAAAAGAAAAAACATTTTTCTTGCCAATTCAAAAAAAGTGAAATCAGGTAAGGGTCCAAGGTCTACTAATTTGCTCCTTTGTGGTAAGCACTAGCAGAGCCATCTAGTGCGAGACTTTTTCACAAAAATAAAAAAAAGAGAAAGCATTTTTTGGCAGCATTGGGTTAAATTTAATATTATTATTTTTAAATATTAAATATTAATGTTAATATTAATTTTTTATATTATTAAATTGATTTAAATTAGTTTTTAATATTAATGTAAATATTAATATTTTTAGAATATTGATATTTTTTATTATTACTAATATTAATTTTAATTCAATTTTTTATTATTAATTATTATTATTTTATATTATTATTTGTTTAAATTATTATTATTATTATTTATTATTATTTTATTATTGTTTTTAAAAATAGTAATATGAAAATAAAATAATAGTTTTAAAAATGATAATTTTATTTTATTATAATATTGTATTAATATCACTGTTCAGTTAATGTCAATTTTAATTTGATATTGTTTTATTATTTTTTTATTATATTATTGTTTTATTATTTTTAAAATATTTATTTTTATTTTTATTTTTATTTTTTATTATTATTATTATCAATATTCTAATCATATTATTATTGTTATTTTTTTTTGTTTCTGCTACATATTATCTTATTTTGTGAAAGCCCCTTAAAAATTTAACCCTTTTTCTTCATAAAGACAGGGGTTATCTGTGTTTTGGGTTTCGTGACTTGATCCTTTTGGAACCTGTGATTATTTTTAATTTTTTTTTGTTTTTTTGGAATTGTTCCTAAGTGTGTGTTTTTTTTTTTTTTAGTAGTGCTTTACGGGAGATATTTTGACTTAATACATTTTCTGGGTTTTCAGGAGGCAAGTCCCAAAAAGGGATTGACATTACACTATTTTTTTTCCCGTTATTTAAAAGCTTTAGATGCCAACACTTCATCGCTCCACTGGGGATAAAGATGGCAACAGAGAGAAGCTGAAGAGTGCGTCCATCAAGCCAACAGTCAATGCGTACCTTCCAGAACAGTCTGTCTAGGGGTTTGTTTACAAAGGTTTTGAAATTAAAACCTTTTGAGCCAAATAGTGGGAGAAAAAAAAATATATTGAGAATTAGCATGTGCCTAGAAGCCAACACACTATTGAAGTGTTCTGACTTGATGTAATTGTAAAATTTCAACCAACCATGAGCTTAATGTGAGATACGTTTTAGGGAAATATCTTGTTGTTTGTTACATACTTACTCAAGGGTTTACTTTTCCAGGTTATGTAATTGATCAACAATAAATTCCTACTCAGTAATTTAATAAAAGTCTCCTTACCACTGTCTTTTCCCCCACATTTAGAAGTGTTCCTGTTGTGCTAAAGATTATTTTGAATATCCTATTCTTATTTTTTTAATAGGATGGTTGGAGGTGGGATACATTTAAGGTATCTTTTGCAATTGATTGCAAGTCTCGCCAGTTGTCATATTTAGGGGGCTGCAAGAACATAAAATGTATGCATAGTAATATCTTTTTTTTATTATGGGTTCAACTCCTGCTTCTGTTATATGTGTCAATATTTCCTGTGTATGAAATGTTGGAGGCAAAGTTCCCCTAGTACTGGTTTTATATATTTTTTCCTTTTATTAAAAACAAAAAAACATAATGGTTGTGATGATAGGTACCAAGCATTGTGATTTTGATCTGTAAGTCTCCTTTTAGAACATATATTTTGCTTAATGCTTTTAAATTGTTGTCTTTTTTAGGGGGCAAAGGGGGGCATGAATAGACTTGAATTTCATAAGCCAATATATGTAGAACAGAGACTTCATATTCAAGTCTGCACATAATGATGTTATTGTGTACACTGTATGGAGCTTGTGTATTTTATTTATTCAGGTGATAAATTTGTGATAGGAGGTCACAGTTTATTTTGTCACCAGTATTAAGTTCTTTTTATTCTTGATCATTTTTTCAAAGCATGATGCATCAGAAAAATCTGAAAGATGAAGAAATTTCAAGAATTTTTTCCAGTTCCTCCACATCTACTCACCTTCATTTCTCATATGCATATTTACAAGAGTATCTGATGTTAAGATAATTTATATAGTCTTCATCTTCAGTCTGCAAAGATATTGAGAGAGAGAGAGAGAGACAGACACAGACAGGACAGGACAGACGACAGACAGACAGACAGACAGACAGACAGACAGACAGACAGACAGAAAAACAGACAGAAAAGACAGACAGACAGACAGACAGATAGACAGACAGACTAAAAGGGGAGAAAGTGAAATTGACAGACCCGAGGGAGGGACGGACAAGTTGTTCAAGCTATATTACTAAGAAATCTTGTCTTGGTAAAATAGATAGATAGAATTAGAATTGCTGCATTAGTATTGTATATTATTATTATTATTATTATTATTATTATTATTATTATTATATTATTATCATTGTATTATTATTATTATTTATTATTGTAAGTTTGTGTTATTATTGTCATTGTTATTATTGTTATTATTAGTATTATTATTATTATTATTATTATTATTACTATTAAATTCTTATTATTATTACAATTTTATGATCATTATCATTATTATGATCATCATCATATTATGATCATTGTCATTATCATTATCATGATCATTATCATTATCATTATCATGATCATCATTATCATTATTATTATTTTATTATTACTGTTTTATATCATTATCATATTATAATAATTGTTTTTATTATAATTTTTAAAATTATTATGATTATTATTATGTTTTGTTTTATTATGAAATTGTTAATTTCATTATTTAAAAAAAATTATTATTATTATAAATATTATGATGATTATTATTGTAGTTGTTATTATTATTAAAATTATTATTATATAATATTATTTTTAAATTATTAATTATTATTTATTATTATTATTATTATTTTTATTATTATTATTATTATTATTTTTATTATTTTTATTATTTATTATTATTATTAGCATTAACATTGTTTTTATTAAAACTTGCATTTTTATTTTTGGCAAGGTAGTGTATGTCACTTCACATTTCTTGACATAACAAAGACAAGAAAAATCCTTTATGTCTACCATATTGAAATGAAAGTGTTAAAATTTTTGCTTTATGTATTATATACAGGTAATATCTTACTAAAATGTTAATTTTGTAATTTGATAATTCAGTACAAGCACTGTGATTTTTTTTAGTGTAATGATAAAAATCTCTAGGATTAAAGAAATAAAACAGCCCAAAGGGGGCATATCATTATCCCTTAGGATTAAGTCCTTTTTGTGGTCACGCTGTCATTCCTTCTGTCTCTCTCTGTGTGGTTGGTTCTTGTCTCTCTCTGATTCTTTTTCTTCTCTGTTTTCTTTCTTTCTCTTTCTCTGACTCTTTCTCTGTCTCTGTCTCTCTATCTCTCTCGTCCGCTCGCTCTCTTTTCTCTCTCTCTCGTCTCTCTCTCGCTTCTCTCTCTTTCTCCTCTTCTCTTCTCTCTCTCTCTCTCTCTCTCTCTCTCTCTCTCTCCTCTCTCTCCTCTTCTCTCCTCCCCCCTCCTCTTTCTCTCTCTCCCCCTCTCTATTCCTTTCTACCTCTCTCTCTCTTACCTCGCTACCTCTACTCTACCTCTCCCTCTCTTTCTACATCTACCTCTACGTCTCCCTCATATAGATCTAACTTAAATATCTATATGCAAACTATATTTCTCTGTGTCTATCTCCCTTTTTCACCTATCAATCTATCTATCTATTTGCTTTTTTCTAAAAAAAAAAAAAAAAAAAAAGATTATATAAAATATATATATATATATATATATAATATATATATATATATATATATATATAATGATTTTAAAATATATATATATATATATATTATATATACATTATCGATAATGTCCATACTTGCTGAACTGCTGTCATTGTCAGCAAAAGAAAACTTCCCAAAATCCTGGTTTTGATTCTGGTTTTGATCCTTCAAAGGCCTCAGAAGTTGTGGTCCAATCTTGCAGCTTTAACTATTCCTAAAGTCACATATAGATGAGGGAGATTAGACGTATGTGAATGGACAATTCCTAAGGGAAATTGATGGCAAAATAATCAAATCCTTAAGTAATATACCGCTTCTCAGCTACCTTTGTGAGATAAACAGATAGTTTAATCTCTGCCACATCCAGTGAATTTGAAGATTCCCCAACATTTTCCTTTTTTGTTTATCGCAACCCACACCAACTTTAACGTTGACTTCAGGTCTTATTCCTAAGTGCTCCCGGAAATTTCCGGGGACGTCTCAAATCCAGTTATTCACAGGATCTCCACCAAATCCTAGGTCTTTTTGAAAATTGCAGCTTCAAAGTCAAGAAGTTTCATGTTTTTAAAATGATACATTACCTGGAAAAGAAAAGACATCTTTCATTTAATTTCCCCGGGCTATTTCTGGATTTTTTTTTTCGTTCAGAGAAAAAGTGACTCAATTTGGGGTTGACTCCGGGGTTGGCAGGAAGTCTTGGCCCACAGGATGGGCTCAACAGATTGTTTCCTTGGGCCTTCAGTGGCACTGACGAGAAAGTCCCCACCATGGTTATCCCAACCTTAAAAATCTTGGCTTCAGTCTTAAACAGAACCAAGGTTTTAGCCAATTCATTAGTGGAGAAGACAAAAAAAAAGGTATTTCTAAACCGTTGCTCGAATTTCCAAAGGATTCATCAGAGTCCAAACCCGTCCTCGAGACTAGTCGAATCAACAATAGATTAAAACCATTTTGGTTTCGGTTGTTGCCTGTGGCTCAAGTACATCTGACGTTATTATAAGGAATGCATCTTGTTTCTGTCGACTTAAAAAGATGCTTATTGGCAGAAAAACAGGTGGCCCTGAGTTCAATTAATAAAAAAAAAAGTCTTCTGAGGTCATAAAATCAAGCAATGTGTGTGCGATGTATGTACATGGATGCACACACACACGCACACACATTCGCATACGTGCGATTTGTGTGTGCACACATATATTGGTAAGTAAACCTAAAACACACACGCACACACTTCGCATACGTGCGATTTGTGTGTGCACCATATATTGGTAAGTCAAACCTAACAATACTCCCTGGGGAATGATCATTGTCAGCCGCCCCCGTAAAAAACCCGGTCAGCACATGATGTCACAAAAGGCCAATAGTCAAACACCCATCGGTGGTGGCCCAAAAAATGATGAATGATTTATATCTGCATCTATCCATTTATCAATTATATATATATTATATATAATATATATATATATTTATAATTTTATTATATATATTTTGTGTGTGTGTGTGTGTTGTGTGTGTGTGTGTGTGTTTTGTTGTGTGTGTGTGTGTGTGTGTGGGGTGTATGTGTGTGTGTGGTGATATATATTATAATTATATATATATATTATATATAATATATATATATTATATATATATATATGTGTTGTGTGTGTGTGTGTGGTGGTTGTGTGGTGTGTGTGTGTGTGTGGGTGTGGTGGTGTGTGGTTTGCTCGTTGTGTTGTGCGTGTGTATGTATTTTTTACATTTGTATTATATATATTTATTATATATATAATAATTAATATATAATATTTATATACCACATTTATGCTTCGCCGTTCGACAGGGCCTCTTTTGGGATCCATTATCTCCCTGCGCTCTGTTTACCCCCCTTTTAATTATTATATATATAATATATATAATATATAATATATATTATATATTAAAATATATATAATATTATTATTTTAAATAAATAAATACACACACACTCACACACTCACTCATTCAACTCACTCCACACACACACACACACACACCAAACACAACCACACACACACAAAACACACACACATTATATAATATTATGATATATATATAGTATAATATATTATATAATTAATATAGGTATGATATATATTGATTATATATATATTATATATATATATATATATATAATATATATATATATGTATATTGGGATATAGTATATATAATTTATATATATATATATATATATATAATTTTAAAATATATATATTATATATATATTAATAATATATTAAACGGCCATTTTACTCCACTGCAGGACAAAGCCCTCTCATTTCCTATGAAGATTATTTGGCAGGCCTCCCTTGCATGACGGGGCCCTTCCCATCAAAAAGTAGTTCGAGCGCAACCTTATGCAACAGTCAGAGGGGGTGAAGAAGGTTCGGGGAAACCGGCTCTAAAACCCCTGGGCCATGTGGGAGTAATATTATATATATATTATTATATATATATAAAAAATATATTATTTTTATAAAATATATATATAAAAAATATATATTATATATATATATTTAAATTTTAAAAAATTTGGGTTTTTGGGTTTTGGGGGGTTTGGGTTTTGGTTTTTGTTTTTGTTTGTTTTGTTTGCATGAATTTTAGTATTTAAAAATCATTTTTAATATATTTAAATATTTTTGGAAAAACCCAAACAATCTTTTTTATCTTCTCCCCAACAACAACAATTAATGATCAAAACAGAATTAAATTATTGATTGGTTGCATTTAAATAAAAGTTACTTCCTTCCCCCCCCCCCCTACATTTATTCATCTTTTTCTTTCCCCCCCTCTCTCTTTTTATCTTTTTTTCTCTTTTTTCCCCTCTTCTTTTTTCCTTTCCCTTTTTAAACCCTCCTTTTTCCTTGATATGTTTAAACTTATTTTTTTTCTGTCTCCCTCCCTTTCTTTTAAAATATTTAGTATATATATATATATTTATGTAATTAATTTTTTTTTATTTTTATTCCTTTAAAATTTTTTGTATTATAAATATTTAATATATATTTAAATATATATTTTTTATATATTATATTAAATTTTTATTTTTTTTTTTTTTTTTTTTTTTATTATTAATTATTATATATATATTTTTTTTTTTTTTTTTTTTATATTTTTGTTTTTTTAATATTATATTCATTTAAATAAATTTATATCGAAGGGGTTCTTTTTTAATGGGAAACCCCATCCTATGGGAAAATCCTCATTTAATAAATATAAGGACCATTATCAAAATACTCTGATTAATAAAAGAGGGGAAAGCTTTAATTTTAAATAAGGAAAAAAAACTACTTCACAACCACCAACAAAAAAAAAATTTCACATCTTCACACACACCCTTATACATTTTTATACATTTTAAAATAAAAACCCCCACCAAACACAAAACAACCCCCCAAAAAATCAAAAAAAAAAATTTTAAATTTATATTTTAAAATTTTTATATTATTATATTATATATATATATATAATATATATATATATATTTATATATTATATATAAATATATATATATATATATATTATATATATATATATTATATATTATATATATATTATATATACACAACATCACAACACACACACAACAACACAAAAAAACACAACACACAAACACACCCCACACACACACGCACACACACACACACATACACACAAACACACACACACCATCATATATATACATTATATATATATAATAATATTTAATATATTTTATATATATATTTAAAATATAAAATATATTTATAATATTTAAATTTTAAAATAATATTATATATATATATTATATTTGTGGGTTTGTGTGTGTGTGGGGTTTTTTGTTTTATGTGTGTTTATATTAATATATTATAATATATATACATACATATAGTTTACATATATATATATATATATATATATATATATATTATATATAATTTATTTATCTATATATTATATTTAAAATTATATAAAAAAATAATTTCTATATCTTATCTTCTATCTATATCTATCTATCTCTATCTATCATCTATCTTTTTTGATACATGTTTATATATATAAATAAGTATACATAATATATATTTAATTATATACATATAATATAATATAATATATATAATATATGTATATATATATATATATAATATATATTATATATTATATTATATATATATATATTATATATTCTTATATATATATATTATATTTAATATTATATATAATTATATATATATATACATTATATATTATTATATATATTATTATATATTATATTATATATATATATATTTAAATATATATATAATTCCGTGAAAGGAACTGGGATTACCACGTTTCACTCCAAAGCATCACAACATGAAAACTACAATTAAGTATCATGCTGTGACACGCGCTCAGACATGAAACCTACGTTATTAATTTATATATTATATATATTATATTATAAAAAAATTTAAAATATATATATATATATTATATATTATATACTACACCACACACACACCTATATATATATATAATAATATATATATATAAATAAAATTTAAAAAAAAAAAAAGTAGAAAAAAAAAAAAAAAAAAAAAAAAAAAACACAAACACAAAAAAAAAAACA
>NW_023638880.1:0-12579 GCF_015228065.2 Penaeus monodon
CACTGCAATGCCACTCAAGGGCCCTGCAAAATCGTACAGGAAAATTCACCAAAATTCTTGCGTTTTAGTATCTATATATCCATATCTATATCAGCCTATATATATATATATATATATATATATATATATATATATATATATATATATATACATATATATATATATATATATTCATAATATATATATTATATATATTATATATATATATATATATTATGTATATATGTGTGTGTGTTGTGTGTGTATGTGTGTGTGTGGTGTGTGTGTGGTGTGTTGTGTGGGCATACATAAAGTATATGTATATGTATATATATTATATGTATATATATATACTACTATACATATATACATATATATATATATATATATATATAGTATATATATATATATATATAGATATAGATATAGATATATATATACATAAACAGTTTAAGGTTATCAGTTCCGAGAATTCATTACATTACCTTATCAATATCTTGCCCATATCAGTACCCCAGGTTATACCATGTCGCAATCGGATCTGTACTTGAAGGCTTGCGAATTATCGCATCCACCTTACCTTGCTTTCCTTCGTCTCCTTTCAGCTCCTTTGCTTTAGTATCTCCCTTCACCTATATTCTGCTTCACACCTTTTCCATTCTCCGCATCTTTTGTTTCCTCGGATCTCTCTCTCTCTCTCTCTCTCTCTCTCTCTCTCTCTCTCTCTCTCTCTCTCTCTCTCTCTCTCTCTCTCTCTCTCTCTCTCTCTCTCTCTCTCTCTCTCCTCTGAAACCTGTACTCTCTTTCTTTCGTTTTACTCTGTCGTATTATAAATTTACATTCACGTCTCTCTATTCCTCCATGCCAATCTCGCCATCGTTTTCTACATTCTTCTATTACTTCGCTGTGCTATCTTACTCCTTCTTTTTTCTTTCAAATTTTCCCTTTCTATTAAGCTTCCGTCCCCATACCTACCCCCTACCCAAGCATCTACTACCCTCCCTGCCCCTCGATACCTGGTCTCGATTTGTATCGATTCTGACATTACATTTGAGCAAGCAAACAAAAAAATATATATATTAGTAGCCGCCACCACGGGACTAGGGGTCCCGACCCTTACATTTTATCAGATGTTATTTGTGGTGTTTTGGCCGAGTTGGAGGCAAGATCAGTATTTTGTAATTTTTGGTCTTGGTTGGTCTTTGGCAACTATTTCTTGTTTACTTATTAGTTAGTCCTTTTAGATGTTACCTTAGGTAATCTTTAGTAATTCTTAGTGCTGATTTTGATAAGAAAAAGAAATGAGAAAAATCAAAAGATTTATTGTTTTATATATGTATATTATATGTTACGGCACTAAACAAGATGATTTCACACAAGAATAACTACATTGACGAATTACGGACATGTAAATGTATAGACGAAAATACACAAATAGATACAAACAAATACACAGATAAATACAAACACATATGAATGGCGGGTGATTACACATTACACTGATGTACACAGACGAACGAACACACACACGATAAAATGTTTCCACTTTTTCTACAAACGATTACCGCGTCGGCTAGCGCTCGCTTCTTCAGGGCACACGGAGCGTTATATACTAGCACGGGATACATGAGCTGATTGATGCAGACTGCCATTGCATCAAAAGAAGGTCCTCTATCTCCAGCAGCGGCAAGGTAACTTCTGCTTCGCTATTCTGCCAGTTTCTGAGGTTCCTCGGTGACCTGGCGGCGGGAACGTACGTCGTTTATCGGCCTATGCCGCCTGAGGTAAAGGGTAGTTTGCGCAAGCAGAACGTTGCTGCAGCGGTTCGGGATGTCGTCCCGAATTGGCTAAGGTCAGGTGCGGTCATTATGGTGTCCAAGCAGTGCATATCTGCATCTGAAGCCATGTGGGGGGGGTGACTTAGGCGGAAGTTGCGTGGGGCCAACGAAGGGCATGTTCACTACAGATTCCTGACCTAAACCTACGAAGTCAAGTGGGCGGAGCTCAGGCCACAACGATTCACGTCTACAGACCACAATGTATTGCTGCCAAGATGGTTCACGCCCGCACGCACAACACGACAGTGCATTGCTGCACAACACCACACTTCACAGCCATAGTGTATTTGAAAAATATTTTTCAAAATTACATCGCTGTTCCTCGTTTTTTTCCCCATTTGAGTCTCGAGCAGTTCGAACCCCAAAAGTGGAGGAGAAGGTAGGCGATCGGACTTATTTTACACATTATATCGATCTAATAAATAGCGAATTTTATTTATTTATTCATTTACTTTTAGGGGGGTGGAAGTCAAAGGTTTCTCTTTTATAATCTATTCCTTTCTCTTTCTAACATTTTAAAAAGATGATTCATATAATATGTATATAGAATATATATTATATATACATATTATATATATATATATTATATATAATAAAATATTATATAAAATTAATATATTACTAATGTGTCATATATATATATATATTATATATAAAATTATATATATATTACATATACATATTATAAAAAATTATATATATATATTAATTTTTATGATTATAATAATAAAATTTTAATATATATATTACACATCATAAATGTTACATATATATTTTTATAATATTATATATATATATATTATATTTTGAACACCTACCTTATTGTGTGTGTGTGTTGTTTGTGTGTGCGTGTGCGTGTGGTCCCCCCCCCGGGGTCCGGGGGTTAAGCGCTGACCCCCTTCGGGGTTCCACCGGGGAGTCGTAAAAAGGCTTCATAATTTTTCCAGCCCGATCGGCAGAAAACGACATATCGCCTTGGGGTTCAAACCGGGGTCGTGGGAAATCGCCGGGGGGCCCGATTTGGGGCCCGGGCCCCGGGTTGATTAAGAAGGCCCCAAATCAGGCAAGGGGTGGGTTTTGCCAAAAAACCCCTTTAAAAGTGAAGTGGGAGAGGCCTTACCTGTAGTGAGGGATGGCTGTTTAAAAAAAAAAAAAAAAAAAAAAAAATATATGATACAACAACACAGTATTTATGTATATATATATATATATATATATATATTATATTATTATATATATTTATATATTATATTATTATATTATTTGTGTGTGGTGTGTGTGTGTGTGTGTGTGTGTTGTGTGGGTGTGTTTGTGTGCGTGTGCGTGTGGTTTTTTTTTTGTGTGTGTGTTTTTTGTGTGTGTGTTTTTTTAAATTTTTTTTTTTATTAAATTCTAAAAAAATTTAAAAAAAATTATATTATATATTATTACATGGCACAGTGGGGTTAAAAAAAAAAAATATATGTGTGTGTGTGTGTGTGTATTTTAAATATACTTTGAAATGAATATATATACTCTGTAAAAAAATGCTTAATCAATTTTCCCCAACCTCCGGCATTTGTGGTAGTGACTGTTTTCCCTGCCCCTTTTCTTCTGTGTAATTCAAAACAAATTTCTCCACTTAAGGTGCTGTGGTGATCCCCTACCTTGTTCGTGGAAAAATCGGTCTATGTCAAAGAACCGCGAGTTGGATATCACACTACTATTGGCAACTCGAATGTATTAATTAGATCATAATTTTTTTAATGTAGAATTAGAAGGTCGGTTTCATTCAAGTGTTCAATCTTGTGCCTCCGCTTTATTTGCAACTGTGTGCGAAAAATCTATATTCTTGCCCCTTTTTATATTTTTGTGTCCTTGATGTACTATTGTGTACCCTTATATTTTATTTTATTCTTTTGTACGTCTACGATATTTTAAGGGGAGAATTAAAATTTATTTTTGTAACCGTTTGCTGGAATTTACCCTTGTGGAAAGGGCTGGTGTGTTTTTTTTTTCCCTTTTTTCCCTGGCATACATATTAATCATAAATTCCACCTTTAATTTCTTTTATTATATCATCATGTGAAAATTTAAAAAAGTGGATAGCCAATGGTTTTTTCAATGTTACATAAACAATATTTATTTTCTTAATAAAACAGTTCAAAGTAAGGGTTTAATTTTCACTTTCCCCTTGTCCTAATAAAAAATTGGGATCATTGCCTTTTAAAAAAAAAATTGAACGGGATCAGAAAGCTCACTCCCATCCTCGGTATCTGTCCTTCTTTTGGACTAAAAAAAATCATTTTTTCCCCCTTTCAGGTTACATGATATTTCTCTTTATTATATCACTTTTATCATATTACATTGCTCAATCTATATCTCGAAATACACAGAATTACACAGTACACTGCATATGAATTCAAATTCATACTAATTCACTGATAAAAAATCCAACCTTCAACCTCTGCGTAAAAACAAGATTTTTGTTATCTGTCACTTAACCTATCTGTGTGCAGGGCAACGGCCAGGAGCACCAGGGAGAAGAACCATTTATAGATCATTATCATTTACTCTATTAGTTTCCAACACTAATTTTGCTATAGTGATAAACCTTAAAAAAAAGAAAAAGAAAATGGTGTAGTTTGACAATTGTCTCTTAGTCTCTCGTGGTTAATTTACCTTTTAAATGTCGAATCAGTATTGATCTTGACAAAAGGCCTCCCCCCTTTTGGGAAAAAATTTAATAAAAGTAATGTTTATGTTCACAAAAGGGAAAAGAAATTGGGTTTGGGCTATATTAAATAATTGAAAGTTAGAAAATATAGAAAGAAATAAAAGCAACTCCCCTACATGCAAAGGACACAAAATCTATAATGAAACCAAAAAAAACTCAAAAAATACAAATTATTATTTACATAAAAAAACCAAAAAACACAAATTTAATTAAAATAAACTAATCTGTAAAGGAAAACATTATGAAAATTTTGGGAGTGCCAGTGGCAAAATTTCCCAATAGTGACTTTTGAAAAGGAAATTTCTAAATTTTATACTTTGGGTCACTTTCTTTTTTGGGAATAACAATTTTGTTGCCCCTGAAAGGTATTTTTATTGCGTCTTTCCCCTTAAAAAACCCCCAGTCACCCATTTTCTTTTTCATCTGTAAATAATAATTTGTACTTTCTAAAAATTTTTTATGTCTTTAAAGGTTTTACCCGAAAAATTTTTTTTTTATTTTTCATAGTCCATGTTGTTAAAAATTTCACTATGTCCTCAAGTCCCCTTACACCCTAAGTATTTCTCAGATAATACAAAGGCCAGAGCCTCGATTTTAGTAAGTTGGGGGAAAAGGATCGGCCTCTTACCAGGGGTCGGCGGTTTGCGCCCCGCCCCAAAAAGGGGCCGAGAAGTTGCAAATTGGGCGCCTGGAGGGTTTAAAATGCCCGTGGCTGAAACACCAACGGGGGGTAAGGACTCGGTTTTTAGCCGAGTCAACCAGGCCTGACACACGTGAGCGGCATTTAGGGCGACACAGGCCGGCTCCCCCCCAAAGGCCCCCAGCCCGGGGGGAGGGGTAAGCTTTTTGCAATCAGCACTTATTTCCCTTAAAAAGGCCAGGGCCAAGTGGAAGGGGGCCCGGGGGGAGCTAGAACTTCACAAAACTCAAAGCAATGAATGAATAAGACATTAAAAATGGAAATTTAAAATTTTAAAAACCCTTTAAAAATTTTTGCAATAAATTCTCTTAAGTCTTGTCTCCCCCTGACGGTGAACCTCAAAGGGCTTAAACACCTCTGTATATTCAGTTTGTCCCGTCCGAAATCACAGGGCCCCCTTTGAGGACCTAAATTTTGGCGGTAGAAAAATATGTTTTTGGGGCCAAGAGCCTATCCTGGCTTTAAAGGGGCCCCTTGTACCCCGCAGAACAAGAAAAACTTTTTTTAGCCACGGTCTTTAATAACAACAAATGTACTAGTGATAAACAAAAACAAAAAATTTGGTGACCCCAGATTGTGAAAAAGCCGGTGATCTGTTAATTGTCACCCTTCAATATTTCATCAGTGTTTGTCCCACTTTGTTAAAAGATGCCCGACGGGAAACCAGAAGGGCCAGGCGCCCCTAAACCCAAAAAAAGAGGCATTACATCTATAAACGCATTCCGAGCACAACTTTTTGTACTCATGACCCTTTCATGGGTTCCCAAACCTCGATTTGCATTTTTTTTAAGGGTGGCACGTATCAGCAAAAGGCAAATTGTCATACAATATCTCCCCTTCCTCCAGTCCCCCCAAGGGAAAAGCCGCCTTGCCGCGGTGGGGGGGCTTGGGGTTTCCCCCAATGATCTGGTGGGCCGGACCAGAGGGCTACCCTATGGGGGGGGTTTCACCCCCAGTGAGAGATAGGAAAAAAAATGCCCTGGTGCACCAACCCCCCTTTTGAGAGGGGGATGGTGTACCCACCCCGGTTATTCCATCTTGGGACTGGGGAGAACTCTCCCACTTTTGTGTTTGCGTGGGGGAAAATCCTGTTTCCCAGGAGACAGGAGTCCCTGGAGGTTTGAGCGATGCTGCCCGCTGCACCCTGCAGCTAGCAACACACCTCTTTGGTCCTTTATTCTGGTTAGAGGGTGGCTTGTCAACCCCGGTCAAGTAAAATTGGCGGGTCAAATATGGCTGGGGTCAAGCAGGCACTTTTCAGGGGTAGCGAATGGGTTCCCACGACTGCCATCAGTACTGTGAAGTGGCTGCGTATATTCCCATTACCCCTGTCGCTTTTGGGGAGTTTTTTGAACTCAAATTAAGTTCCCCTCGTGGACCCCAGGTGGGTGGGGGGGTGAGGAAATGAAGAATTAAAATTTTTAGGGTGCTAAAAAATTTACAAAAATCTAGCTCTTCCCTGCGAACTGCGCAACCCTCGACCATTTTTCTCTGGAAAAATCACACGTCCTCTGGAACCCTTTCAGTTTCCAAAGGGCAAGAATGGGAATCGTAAGGTTTTCCCGGGCTCCCAAACCGGGGTTAAAAAAGGGGGGAAAAGTCCTCCTCAATCCACTGGAGATTTCCTGGTAAAATATAAAGATTTCATATGAAAGTCCCTGGTGTAAAGACCTTTGATGGTGTATCGTCATGGATCTTGCATCCTTTGGGGTTTTCATCGGAAAATATTGAAGTTGCCCCCAACGGATCCTCGAAATCACCCCACAGCGAGATGGTACCCTGATTTGAGGTTTCATCACCAGACGAGAGTGACCGTTTGTGCAATAGTAACATTCCTGGGGTAATTTTCATGCTCCCCTTTTCCAAAACCCTAAATCAGGTAAGGGAATTTCTTTTCCCAAAGACCTGATGGGGGTATTCGAGGAGAAACGTTAGAGGAACTAGAGAATTTTAATGTACGGAAAAGTAAACTTTTTTAAGAAGAAATTTGAGGGTTTTGGGAAAACAGTCGAACCACCTTTCTTCTAACTTTTAACCATTAGTCCTTCCAGAATCGGTTAAGTTAGCAGGTACCACCTAAAGGGTTTTAAACCCAAGTGCCCAACCCTAGGGGTGTTTCCCCACTCCAGGGTTATGGGCAGGACCAAACTTTGCCGTTTTAAAAAAAAGGGACAACCAAGAGAAATGTGTAAAGTGTGGTACAACGGGTCATCAAGGAGATACAACTGTCCAGGTCCAAAATATGCTGTTACCACTCCCAAAGAAGCTCATGAAGTTTCTTCAAGCAATGTAAAAGGTAAAAATTTGAAAAGCAAGTATTGGGTAAAAAGGAGCAAGGAGAAGTATTTTTCCAAGGCAAAGCGACGTGCCCCGATTCTTTTGCACACCCCGGTGGGCCTTTGCTTCGGTTTTTTAGCCCACCCTCCTTCCCCCCCAACCTTTTTTTTGCCCTCCAATGCTTCTTACACCCAAACACTCTGCCACTTCCTCTAAACCTCACCCAAATTGTGACATGCCTCGGTGATTTGTTCCACAGAGACGGAGTAGGAGTGAGGGGTCTATTGAGGGACTCCTCCTCCCAAAGAAAGGGTTTTTTGGAGCCATCGGGCCCAAGGATCCAGAGGCCTAAAACGGGACAGCCCAGCTGCCCCACATCCACAGGAGCATCTGCTGCTAGGCAGAATGCCCCTAAAAGTAAAGGCTCGGCACCCCCTTTTGCCCAGGAAAAGGGAAAATCCTGAACCTGTCCCAAAGACTCCAGCTGCAACAAAATCCACGGGGGGCCTCCGCTGCAGACAGAATGCCCCTTGAAGCAAAGGTCAGGTCCGCCCTTTGCCTGGGCCCAAAAAATCCTGAATCTCCCCAAAGGGAAACCTGTAAACTAGTTCCATGGGTAAAAAACCATTAAAAAAGGTACTCCCAGGATCCGGGAAAAAGGGACAGCCTAAAGGTGTGAGGCAAACCTTGACCACAGGTGTGCCAAACACCTTAGAAAAAATAATCTAAAGAACTGGAACCCTAATCAATGGAACTGTCAGGGAAATTCATGCAAAATGGGAAAAGAACTGCAAACCTCTGATACTTAAATGGACCCATTTTTGTTATCCTACAAGAGATTTGACAAGGGAAAATTTTTCCCAAATTTTCCTGAGGGATTTCAAGTTCAAGCCCATTTATGGAACCTTTGACAATGGACCTCAGGGGAGTAGCAAATGGTACGTCATGATATTCCCTTCCGGGCCACCCACCTGCAGACAACACTGCGGGGGTGAAGGCTGTGGGGAAAAAGGCTTGACACGACCTTACCTTTTGCACCATCTACCCTTCCTCCACATAATCTCAACCCCTAAATGTTTTGGAAGATCATTTGGGGGGCTTTTGCCACATCCTTTCTACTTTGGGAGATTTCAAGGGTCGGCATCACCTCTGGGGAGACACTTTGTGCAACCCTCGAGGAAGGCATTGGAGTCCTTTGTTCTTAAGAGCAAATGCATTTTTAATGAACAGTGAACTCCCACACTTTTCCAAGTTAAAAACTGGGACATTTACAATATAGACCTATCAATAGGTTCCCCTGTTTTCACAGTTTGAACTTCATTTGGAGGTATGGAAGACTTACGGGGAAGCGACCATTTTCCAAAAATTTTGGGGGGAGGGGAAAGGTATTTCCCGTCAAAGGAGTGAGAGATGGCGACAAAATGCAGACTGGAATCTTTTTAGATCAACGCGTATTCAAGGACTGTTAATGAAATTTTAGTGTTTTTCAAAATGTGTAATCATTCACCTCACGAATTCACCTTGCAGCGAAGATCCCTTCCCCAAAAGCATTGTAACCTTTTATCAGTTTCAAAAAAAAACCCGAGCCAAGGCCAGGGGGCTGTAAAGGGGCTAGAAAGGACGTCGTGGAGAAGTATGTTTCCCCGATTAACCTGGGACCCCCTTAGCATGGGTGGGGAAAGGGGCGTAAATTTTGGGAAAAAAGCACATCCCTATAAACCTGCTCTGAAGAAGATGGGAAATCATCACAGACAAAAAAGATATTGCTAATGAGTAGCTAAAAACCAGGCAGGATTCCCTGGAGCATCTTACCTGCTCATTCTCCATCTCGTGTGAAAAGGAAAAAACACCAGTGCGTTCTTCAGTAGGAAAAGCGCAGAACTTCCCCCACAACTTGCCATTTTGCGCAAGGAGATGGATTTGCTTTGCAGTCGCCGTAAAACGCCCCCCGGAAAATGAGATTTTCCTATCAAATGATATCTCACTTACCGAAGTTCCAGAAGTTCCTGTTGGACTTGCAATAGGATCTATAGGGGGGCACAGTGCCAAAACCACATGGAAAAAATGCTATAATCATTCCCGTTCCTAAAAATGGCAAAAAGAATTCCCCACCGGAAATTACAGACCAATTTCTTCACCCGCTGCATCTGCAAGTGAAAAGGAGAAAATGGTAACTTCAGGTTTACATGGCTGCTAGAAAAAAAAAAACGTGCTGACCCCCTTCAATATGGGTTTTTAAAATTGAGACGACCCCGATGCACTTGTGAGGATGGAAATGCTTACAGAACCTTCGCACAGCACGTCCATGTTTTGCAGTTCTTGCCTTGAAAACTTATGATACACTTGGAAGCAGGCAACCATGAAGTGTTGACATTGGTTTTTGGGGGAACTTACCTACCTTTACAAAGCTTCCTTGCTAACAGGAAATTTAGAGTTTGGGTGGGAAACGTTTTCTAAATGGGGAAAACCAGCGGGGGGGGGTTTCCCCAAGGGAGTGTTTTTAGGTGGGCCCCGTTTGCCATTGTTATAAAAGACATTAAAGACATTGTTCCCAATTTCTTTCTCATGTAATCTGTATGTGGTGACTTTACACTTTATGCTCAGGGGAAGCTTACAGGATGGCAAGGAACGCATGCAGACGAAAAATTAGGTTGTACAGGCAACAACATGGGTTTCCCAAATTTTTTTTCCAAAGAAGCCATGGCTTACATTTCCACAAAACGAGAAAAGTTCCATCCTTCCCCATTTAAAAGGAGGGGAAACCCCCTGCAATTTTTCCAAAAGGGAAACTTGGGGGTTTTTTTTTTACTCAAGACTTACATGGGCCTCACTCAAAACATTTTTAAAATGAAGGCTACAAAAGCACTTAGTATTTTGCGGGTTCTTTCACATTTATCATGGGGTGCAGCCCCAAAAGCTTTTACGGCCCTTTACCGAGCGCTTATTGAGTAAGCTTGCTAGGATGTGAACTTTTTCACTGCAACTCCCCCCTTTTTCTCCGGATGTTTGGGGTCGTTCATAATGAAGCTCTTCAGAAAAAAACTGTCCCGGGGCTTATCTTTACCTGTAGCCCCTGTATGCTGAGAGTGGAGAACCACCCCTTTCTTACACCGGGGGCTACATGAACCCGATTTACTATACGAGATACAAGGTTCCGGGATCTCCTACTCCAGATTTTGGTTTTCAACCCCTTGAGGATAGCCCATCCTATGGTAGGGGGAAAAAGAGGAAAAACTTGTAGAAGAAAAATTAATTTAAGTCTCACTAAGGGTTTGGTGTTGGAATTCCCCAATTCCCCTCCTTGGGGGCTAATCAAGTCGAGCGGTTTGGTCGGAATTTTGGGAAAAAGGGGAGAGATCTGAAGCAGAAGCAGAGAGAGATTTTTCCACATTTTTTAAGTACCAAGGATCGGGGCGCAATATATACAGTGGGTTTGAAATCTGAAAATGGTGTGGGCTTTTCAGGTGAGCAGAAGGAAGAGCATCTGGCAGTCTTTTTTCTAGCAGCCTCGATCTTCACTGCAGAGTTAAACTGCCATCCTTGCGCAAAATTAAAAATGCTAGGATCTTTTTGAACCATTCTATTTTATTATTGTGACTCTCGAGGCCTTGCAAACAACCAAAAGCTTAAATCTCACATCCGTAGTGAGGGGGGTTTTTAAAATTTTGGGTTGCACTTTGTCAACCGTAAAAGATAACTCTGTATTGGGTGCCAGCGCTGTTGGTGAAGTGGGAAAGGAGCTGATCAGAAGGGTAAGGCAGCTGCCGGCGCCTTGTGTGCTCGTTTTCCTCTCCCCCACACCGACCTGAAACCCCGCATCAGGAGTTTCTTTGCGATAAATGGAAGGAACAATGGAGGCATATCTCCAGAAATATACTGCGAGAGATTTTGAGATGACCTGGCAGTTGGGGGACTAGCATCCATCCCCAACCGAAAAAAAGGGGGAAGTGCATTAACAAGGCTAAAAATCGGGCACACAAAACTGACTATGGCTGATGATGGCTAAAAAACAGGCACTTTGTGAGGGGTGCCAAGAGCCCTTACAATCGCACATGAGTGGAAAAATGTCAACATTTTTCAACCAAAAACGTATGTACTTGTTCCCCCCCATATACACTGAAGAATGTATTGGGGGGGGAAATTTTGACATAGAGGGGGCTTATTGTTTCCTTTCGGAGACTAATATTTTTAATAAAATTTAAATTTGCATAAGTTTATGCAATCATTTTTTACCTTGAGGTATAAACATTTTGCTTGATTTTTAAATTTTTTTATTGTTTTTTAAAAGATATCTTTGATAGATTTTTTTTAAAATTTTTTTTAAAAATTTTAAATTTCTCTTTTTAAAAAGGTATTCGCCGCTAATGACCTTAGCTGTTGAAAACGGCAGATAATTTTAAAAATCAATCAATCAATCCTCAGTATTTTGGCCTCAAGTTTTTGATGTCCTTTCGACTTCTGCACTTCAGATGAGTCATATAAGGGTGAGGACGCTGCGCTATCGAGACCCCGGGGTCTTCCATTACTACCAGACTTTATTAACTTCTCAGCAAGGAAGAACACAACAAAAAACCCAATTTTTTACAGTGAATAAAGAAACAACCTTGGGGACAAAATGGTAGTTTTGACAAGACGACTTTCTTAAAAGCTTTTCTCCGCGCCTGCCCTTTACTTATTTTTAAAACCCCAAAATTTTTCACATAAAAGGGAAAAAAACTCGCCTCGAAAATTCGCTAAATTTGCGAATGAGTTTTATAGAGTTGCTCCCACTTCTCGTCCTGAGGCCGAAGCAGCTTCCATATCTCAAACAGAGCGTGGCCCGAACTTGTTCAAAACTCACATCCGGTTAATATCCCAAAAAAGTACAGCTTTTGTCTCGTCGCATTCAACTAACAATAACCACACACCGTCAAGAAGGGCAGTCCAGAGGAAAGATGACATATGCTTTTATACAGAAATTCAAAGAAGCATGTCTTCAATAAACCTTTAAATAGCAAGGCAAATTCTTTTTTTTGGGGCCCTCTCTCCCAAAAAGTCCCTATCGACACTGGGCCGGGCCCCGAGTTAAA
>NW_023638881.1:0-12577 GCF_015228065.2 Penaeus monodon
ATAAAATTTTGGGAGCTTCTAGGTTGCACATATTTGAAAGTTCTCATAAGACTAGTAATCTATTAACCTCAAAGCTGAAAGCTGTACATAAGGCACACGATCATATAGAGATGGCAAGCCTTCCTATGGGTGGCACCAAAGTCAAACCAGACAGTGTGACGTGGTTATTGCCAGAATACGTTTAGTGTTACAGAATGTACTGGCAACTGCATGGTGCAGAAGTGCAGATGAATCTAGAGGTAGACTGTGTAAAGAAAACAATCGAACACTTGAGCACTATATCTCGGAATGTCATGGTGATACAGCCTTTTCAGACCACCTAACATGAGGGTATAAAGAACTATGTGAATATTTCATTTCATCTGATACATTGGAAGATATACTCGTACTATACCCTAAATTTACTATGTAAGAACTACCGTAAGCAAATAACAGTGTTATTCAAACACAGTGGCAAAAGCATATGAAAGTAATAATTTTTGTATGATGTATGATTTATATTTCTATTTTACCTTGTACAACTACAGTAGTTACAGACTACTGTACAATGTCAGAATATTATGTAAAACTGTAATCATGATTGCCCACGCCTGAGCAGATAGCCAGGATGGTAAATAAACTTACTTAACTTAACTTAACCTACGGGTTTCACATAATCCACATCCCCTGTGGTAATCGTACAATGCTTCCTAACCAATAAACCAACTTAACCTTAACCCTGTGGGATTTATACACTACGATCTATATATTCCCTAGCCAGGGGGCTCTGCCCCCTGGACCCCTGTGGTAATATTTATGCCTAGGCAGGGGGCTACGCCCCTGAACCCCCAGGGTAAAACCATATACCTTTATATCGCGAAACACCGACCGTTTCTTCGCTTCTGTCTATGGTCACAATTGTTTGGTTTCTAATCACTTTTTTCGCCATTTGGGGCACTTGATGGGTTCAAATATCAGGCTGTGATAGAGACTAATGTCTATTTGTCCTGTATATCCACAATATGGCTTTCAAAATGACCCGGAATCGACGCAGCACTGGAAAAAAAAAAATTCTCACCTGCGTTTCTCGACGTAATGGCATTGCACGGCCTGTCAAATCTCCCGGTGGCAAACGCGCAGGCGCACAATGATATTGTATAAAATAGTGTAAATAATTACCAAAACACGTAAAAGATGTATAATAAAAGTAAAAGAATCCATTAAATATATGAATTTGGAAAAACGGGCCCTGGTAATTACAAAATAATCGTTCTCACAAGCGCGTAGTAATACATGGACTACTTGCTATATCGCAGTAATGAGTTACGCGTCACATTTGTTTAGGTCCTCGCAAGGTAAACATGGATGGGGACTATTTTTGTCATTTCCCAGTTAATATAAGGCCGCTGCAGATTTAACTATATTGCTTCCTACTCTATTGTTTATGATCTACAGGATGGCAATGTCCATTTTTCTCTATCTCAGTGCGTCACTCTCGGTAACTTTAACCTTAATGGAGATCAGTGTACATCAACTCTGTGGCTTTCAGGACTGGGACAAAATATGTATAGATTTTGTTCACGGGCAATTGCAGCATTAAATACATCACAAATAGTTGTGATTGTATATACCATCAAGGACATTGTACTCTTTCTTACTAATTTGAGTTGTAGTCCTTGAATTGATTCAGTGGGCTTAGCATTGCATTTGAAGATTAAAAAAAGGAAAGATCAAATATATATATATATATATATATATATATATATATATATATATATATATATAAAGTAGTATATTCATGTGGAAATTTATGGCATAATAGAGAAAAAATCAGAGGTTAGCTCATATAGAATGTTTGATTATCAAAATCCACAATCAGCCACATTATAGTGTTCTCTAGCTATTTTTTAGCATGCCTTTTTCTATAAGATAAAGCTTGTTGACCTCTTGTCATTAATCACTAAATTAACAAATTCAGTCTCAGTTTTGAAAATATCTATTAGGAAATTTGTTTTTTTTAATCCCTGCTGGAGCACAGAACCTGGAGCACTGGTTTGTTTCATATGGTTCTTTACTGAATAGATCAACCAATATATATAATATATATATATATATATATATATATATATATATATATATATATATATATATATATATATATAGTTGTCAGTTGTTTTATGCATTTTCCTAAATCTGTGTTTGATGTACGAACTACGAAAATGATTGAGTGAGACTGCAGATGACCCAAGAATCGACATGTGCAGCCATATCTAGTGATGCTGCGGCTGCTGTAATTCATGCCTTAAGTTTATATAGATCTGATAGAGCTTCTAGATTATTGAGATTTATTAATAATTAGTAGTCTTCTTAACTCAGTCTAATTGAAAATACATGAGTATTGTTGATGTTTGCCGCAGTACAAAGTCTAGAGCCATGTTACTCTTTACTCTTATTAGTAAGTTGTACCTTCCTACAAACCAGAAATTTCAGAAAAACTGCAGACACCTCATGTGGATTCTTACGAGCCTCAAGAATTGACTTCGGAGCCAATTGAAGACACATCTGTCTGTTAAATTTGTTTAGAAAGTACTAACATTTATAGGTGAGAAAATACAGAGTTAGTAGTACTTAATTTTATTAAATATTATCGTACATGAACTTACGTTTCACCAGTATTTAAAATTTATAGTAAAGGATTTTTTTAATTGCAGGTTCTGCCATTATATGATCAACAGCACCAACACTGTTGTTGATAAAAGCATACAATGACAATAAACACAGTTTTTTCCAGCAGTAAAAAGAGGAGATACAAAATATGGGAAGATATTGCTTCAGTGCTGCAAGATGCTGGACATCCTGTCACTTGCGAAATTTGTGACAAAAAGATGCGCAGACTAAAAAAACAGTACTGTACTGTTTTTGGTTACCTTATTTATATTGTATAAAGTATTCCATACTGCCTGTATCTTATGATTTTTTTTTTTTACTGTAGTCTTTTAAGTTTTATGATTTTATTTGTTTTACTTTGAAATGCCTTGAAATTAATTATATTGTTTATCTTTGTGTGTAAAGGCATTTGTTTTGTAATATGAAATTACAGTAAGTTGCTTTCTCGTTACTGCTTTAGTCATTTGTTCTGTAACCTCAGGTAAGCCAGGTAACATTTATGTCTTATAGATATAAGTGAATGTTTTTCAAAAGTTCATATATATATATATATATATATATATATATATATATATATAATATATATAATTATATATATATATATATATAATATATATATATATATTATATATATATATATATATATATACATATATATCATATATCATATATTATATAAGTTATATATCATATATATATATATATATATATAGTATATTATTATATATTATTGCTGCAGTCTTTAAGTTTTTATATTTTGTGTGTTTTGCCTTTGTGCCTTACAATAAAAGTCTTTATTTGTTAAATCTTTGCATTTAAAGGCATTTGTTTTGTAGTTATAAAGTAAAGGCAAGTTTGCATTTAAGTTATTATTGCTCTAGCTCAGTTGTTCTGTAAATGTTCAGGAAATTTTATATTTTTTTGTACTGTAGTCTTTGTTTATCAATTCATTTGTTATACCTTCATGCCTTGAATGGGAAATGTTTATTTGTTAATTCTTTCAAACAAACAAACAGTTTGATGCAACTGAATACTTGTAAACATTTTCCTGTTTACAATAGGCCTCTCTATTCTCTTTGGTACCTGTAATTTGTATATGAGTGCCATCTACAACGCCAGGAAATCCAGTTTTTCTAAAGAATTTTTTTCTGCTATTTCATTAATTTGATCTGTAGGGCACACAATAATATGTTTCATAACCATCTTCACTGCACAAGCTACCTCCATAAATACTTTGTGTAGTAATGATTTACTTAAGTTGAATTTATCACCAACACCTCTGAATGACTCTTGGTTCTCCAAAAGCATAAGTGTGGCCAGGATCTTCTCTTCAGACAGGATTTTTTTTTTTTGATAAATGGGGTCTAAGAATCTGACACAAATCCTGTTGATAAATAAAAATATATATGAGAACAAGTGAAAGACAGTAAACAGTTGTATACATGATAAATGCAGCATAATTTGGCATCTCCAAATTAACCAGTTAAATCCTTGAGAAATCAGCCACTTTCCTTATGACTTTCTTAAAATTTAAATTATACTGCTTAACACTATAGAAGGCAAAAACTATCAAAGAACTGCAAAGTAGCTGCTGAAACTAATGAAGACATTGCAAAGGCATACATTCCAATCAGGTACCAGAAAAAAAAAAAAGTTATTGGTAAGTACCGAAAGGACTGTAAAAAGCTGTAAAATAATTGCTTTTCATATTTGTAACATTATTATACACAGAATAATTGCTTTTCATATTTCCAACATTATTGTTATGCACAGCATTACTCCAACAATGAGCAACAAACTTGTTGCTGTGAATACATGGAGGATTCAAATTGTCTTCCTATTCATCATGTGCGTACTAGATATGTTAATAGTTTATGCGAAGGTATTCGGTGCTTGCAATTCTTTGGTAATCAAGTGTTTGTTGAACCATCTATGTATAAAACAAACTAAAATCACAAATATGGCATGACTCCATGAGTATAATGCTATCCCACACAATATAAATTTGTAAAATATGCTAACTAGAATTAATCTTTCATATCTGCCCATACATACTAAAATTACCTTATAGTGAAATTTATTTTATAATATCTGTAGTCATATGCACTAGACATTACCACGGGAAAAAAAAACCCCTGCTTCACAAACATACAGTTCCTGTTGCTTCACTTCATTTATGGCAATGTTATAATAAAGTATTAATACTAAAGTACATGATGTATCGCCTCTTACCATGAAAGTTGATCGATGCATTCTGAAGAGAGACTTGAATTCCTCCTCGCTGTATAGGGGCACAATGTTCTCTGCAGAAGCACCAACTCTGACTGATTCCGGACCCTATGTCGTCTCTGTGCAGCTTCCTCTGTTCCCCCTAGATAATTTTCTAAATCAACTATTAAAGCTGCGTCTAAAATGGGATCGTCTAATTCATCTAAAAGGACAGTAACTCTCACAACACGCCTAGCAGCGTCAGCCATGTTGGTATGTTTGTTTACAGTAATCAGCTGAGAGGCGTTTCGCGTGGCGAAACCATTCACTCTGACCGTTTTGGGTCTGTGCAAGGCGCACCGTGCGGAAAGGCTCAAGTGAACGCAAGGCCTCTCTCTCTCTCTCTCTCACTCTCTCTCTCTCCCCTCTTTTCTCTTCTCTCTCTCTCTCTCCTCTCTCTCTCTCTCTCTCTCTCTCTCTCTCTCTCTCTCTCTCTCTCTCTCTCTTTTCTCTCTCTCACTTTCTCTTTCTCTCTCTCTTTCTCTTTCTCATTCTCTCTCTCTCTCTTTCTCTGTCTCTGTCTCTCTCTCTTTCTGTCTCTGTGACATCTATTAATAGTGAAATCTGCCTGAACCGGGGTGACATCCATTACTCAGGAAAGCCGGC
The DNA here is from genome assembly GCF_015228065.2 of Penaeus monodon. Lineage (NCBI taxonomy): Eukaryota > Metazoa > Arthropoda > Malacostraca > Decapoda > Penaeidae > Penaeus > Penaeus monodon. Next base: position 5,521 of record NW_023638881.1, read on the forward strand.
TACGCAGCTGTTCGCCTCCTGGGTCATGACCTGACCTTCGGCGATAACGAGAAACGCTTGGAGGGGACAACAGCTGTGTCCCCACGGCCAAGGGGGAAACGACCCAGAAATACCCGAAGGGAGTCAGTCCGAGTCCGTTCCTTGAACCGCAAACACCTTCCCTCCAACCCGTAGGAGCTGACGCCGCCTCCGCCACGTCTACCGCGTCAAGATCCCTTTTAATCTACGTGTCTGTTCCCTCAATAAAGCTGAGAAACAGATACTGAGTTTTCCTCTGGACCTGCCAGATAATATAGTGGTATCTAGACCATTATAGTCTCTCCCCTCTCTCTTTCTTTTCTCTCTCTCTCTCTCTTCTCTCTCTCTCTCTCTCTCTCTATTTTCTTTCTCTCTCTTTGTTTCTTTCTCTCTCTCTTTCTGTCTCTCTCTCTCTCGCACCCTTAACCGCTTCTCCATTCACTCCCCTTCCCTCTCTTTCTCTTTCTTACTCCCTGTCTTTTATCTCGCCTTCATGACTCTCGACATTTACTCTCAGTCAAGTTCCTAAACTTTGTTTGTTTTGCCATATTCATATCTGCACTATCGTCTGTTTCTCTTTTTTCTGTTTTTTTATCTCTCCATTTTGCTCCCTTTCTTTTCCTTGTGTTTCTCTTCCTCTTTCCTACTTCCTTTTCAAATCTCACTTTTCTTCTTTTCATCGTTAATCTCTCTCCCGCATTTCTCTCCTTTTGTACCAATTCCCTTTCTGTCACTCTTCTTTATCCTTTCCCTCCCTTCCAGATTGTGCTTTCTTCGTGCCCTTTCTCTATCCTCATCATTCCTTTTCCCCCTTCTTTTTCCCACCCTACTTTCTCCACCTTGTCCTTTTTCCCCTCTCTGTTCCTCTTCCCTCGGTTCCTCCTCCTACCTCTCTCCCTCGTCCCCAAGTGATGTTACCCACCCTCACAGGGGAAGAGCCACTCCTCCCCGAAACAGTGTTTGTGCTGTAAACATCTGCACTTCTAACACCTCTTATTTTATCCCTTCAGTGCTGTCGCTGGCGAGGGTGAGTGAAAGAGCTGCGGCGAAGAGGGAGAGGGAGATGAAAGATGGAGATGGAGATAAAATATAAAGTGACTAAAATGAAAAAGTAAAATAAAAAGAGGATGAGATGTTTGTGTGAATGCCTGAAAGGGAATGCATGTGGATGCACGTACATACCTGCATGATCAGGTATGTGCGTGCGTTCGTGCTTTCATATGTGTATATGTGTACTGTGTATGAAAGAGAGGGAAAGGGAAATTAAACCCGAGAGAAATCATCCAGTAAAATTTATCAGAGCAGGTATATATTTGCGGATATGCAAAGTTGAAATCCTTTTCCTCCGACTAGATAATGAAGGTCCATTACAGGTGATATACTGATACGCTTGTTTGTTGATTATGGCCTTGATTATTAGTTGTTTGGATGTAGGGTATGATCGCTTATTCGGTTACTGTTTCATATGTGTGTCTTTTTTATTTATGTTCTGGTAGCTTTTTTCCATTTATCTGATTTAGTTCAAGCATATGATTTCTCTTCAACTAGAGTAACACCACAAAATAGGCAGAAAAGGAAAAGGATATGTAAAACGGCAAACACACACACACAAGCACACACACGCACGCACACATATTGTGTTTGTAAATATATAATATAATATGTAAATATATGTATATAATAATTAATATATGTATATAATAATATATGTATATATGATAGATATATATAATATAATATATATATATATATATATATATTATATATATATATATATATATATAATAGAGAGAGGAGAGAGAGAGAACGAGAGAGAGAGAGAGAGAGAGAGAGAGAGAGAGAGGAAAGAGAAAGAGAGAAAGAAAGAGAGAAGGTGTGTGTGTGTGTGTGTGTGTGTTTGTAAGGTTAAGTGAGTGAGAAACCCAAAATGAGGCCACCCGTGAGGTGGGAGACTTCAAAAAAAGTAAAAAAAAGAAAAAGCTCAAGTAAAAGACGAGCATGAATAAAAGAAACGAGTAAAAGCGCAAGATAAAAGTAAGTAAAATTCAGAATAAGTAAAAAGTAAAAGTCAAAGTAACATGGTTCACAGTAAAACGAAAAGTGAAATAATAAACACGTCCAGCATAGATGCACCTATGCAAGTAAAAGGGGTAGTACAACCTTGTTTCAGTATCCGTCGTGTAAGATCCAGACAAGTAATCCAACAGGTAAATCACAGAACAGTCCGAGTATCCACTTCATTTGTTAGGTAAGGTAAGGTACAGGTAAAGTTAAAAGAAAAAACCCGTTACCGGGGGGGGGAAGAAGATGGGAGAGGAAAAAATGATTTAGTAAGAGAGAAAAGAGTCGGGCTTAACCCAACATGAGGGGTAAATGTTGGGGGCATAGCTGACAGGAGGAGAAAAGGAGGACAAAGGTCGGTAAGGGAGGTCTCGCGAAATCGGTGGTTTGCGCTGCCCTGGCATAGCAGGCACTCGGTTCGCATGAGCAAACTCACGGGTCGGCGAGGCCGCCGCGCCCGGGCTGCGGAAGAACTCGGCAAACGAGGGAGGATGGGAGCGGTAAAGGCGGTCTGTCCGGCGCCATCGGAGGCGCCACCATGCATGGACTTCTCGCCCATGGCAATGGTGGTGCCCTCGGCTAACCATGAGGCTGCAGGTTGAAGTACGAGTGAGATCGCTAATCAGAGGCTATCTCCCTTGCCCGCGTCAAACAGAGATTTCTCCCTGTCGGCGGCAGGACTTCCAGGGAGATGTGCTCTGGCGATCTCACCACGTTTGGGCTATCTCCTCCCCCACTCGCGTGTTGGCACTCCTTACGCCAAAGGAGCCACAGTCATGGCAGGGTGCAGGCGGCAGATGTCACGTGTCTGAAATCCGAAACCAGTGAGATGGAGGTAAGGGTTAGGATGAGGGACACTTACGCAATGGAAGGATGATGAGATGGGGCGTGGGCGAGGTTGAAGTTACGCACGGAAGAGAGAGAGGAGGGGGGGGAAAGGAGTTAAAAACGGGATAGGGCTCTCTTTATTTGGAAGTTTAAAAGATTGCTTTTCAGTAAAACAACCATCATAAAAGATACTTAAAAACTAAGGGGAACTAAACATGAACGGTAAAAAAACTAAAAGAAATGAAAATATTAATAAAAGGAACACAAGAAAAACAAGTAAAATTAAAAGCTAAAAAGGCGGCAAATTTACGCTGCTCGACACCCGCGCTCGCGAGATCCGGCAACAATCACGCCTGAGTGTGATTGGCCGAGCCGTGGAGCACGGGTGCCGAGTTTATAGTAAAACGCACCTAAGCTAGTTAATTTTTACCTCCGGGCTAGTACATAACGTGTCGGCCTCTCATCCGAGGGGTCGGCGGTTCGCGCCCCGCCCAGGCACGAGAAGCTGCAACTGTCGCTGATACACGTGAGCGAGTCGGCATTAGTCGACACAGGCCGGGCTCCCCTCATGGGCATAGCCCGGTCGAGGCTAAGCTTCGCATATCGGACTTATCCTTAGCTAGTACAGTGGTAACGTGTCAGCCTCTCATCGGAGGGGTCAGCGGTTCGTGCCCCACCCAGGCACGAGAAGTTGCAATTGTCGCCCGGAGGTTACTGCTGTGACTGGGCACCATAGCGGGTAAGGACTAGGTTCAGCTGAGTCAGCTCCAGCTGACACACGTGAGCGAGTTCGACATTAGTCGGCACAGGCCAAGCTCCCCTCATGGCATATCCCGGGTGAGGTTAAGCTTCGCATATCGGACTCCAGGCTAGCCTCCGGGCTAGAACAAAGGTAACGGGTCGGCCTCTCATCCGAGGGGTCGGCGGTTCACACCCCGCACAGGAACGAGAAGTTGCAACTGTCGCCCGGAGGTTACTGCTTTGGCTGGGCACCACGGCGGAGGATAAGGACTAGGTTCAGCCGAGTTAGCACCAGCTGACACACGTGAGCGAGTCGGCATTAGTCGGCACAGGCCAGGCTCACCTCATGGCATAGCCCGGGCGAGGCTAAGCTTCGCATATCGGACTTATCCTTACCTCCGGGCTAGTACAGTGGTAACGTATTGGCCTCTCATCCGAGGGGTCGGCGGTTCGCGCCCGGCCCAGGCGCGAGAAGTTGCAACTGTCGCCTGGAGGTTACTGCTGTGGCTGGGCACCACGGCGAGTAAGGACTAGGTTCAGCCGAGTCAGCACCAGCTGACACACGTGAGCGACTTGGCATTAGTCGACACAGGCCGGGCTCCCCTCATGGCATAGCCCGGGTGAGGTTAAGCTTCACATATCGGACATCGAGCAGCTAAAGAAGAAGGACTCTCCTCTCCTCTCTCCCTGCGGTGAATCGGTCCTTACTTGGACAATTTAGAGCGAAGGGAGGACCGTACCGGCAAAGGTGCTTGACAGGGCGCAGCGGGTGGCGCCAATCCAGATAATGCCAAGAGAGCCACTATGATCTCTCGGTTGTGAGGCTTTTGCATGGGCGGATTAAAAAGATGTACCGCGCCCGGTCCCATGCAATTTCGGCCTCGGCTCTTACGCGTCATCGGACGGCGACGCGGCCAGCCTTGTTTGCTGCCACGATGCTATGTGCTTGCATGTAGCTTCGTGCCCTGTCTCTCTCTATTCCTCTTTCTCTCTCTCACTCACTCACTCACACACTCTCTCTCTCTCTCTGTCTCTGTCTCTCTTTCTCTCTCCTCCTCCTCCTCCTCCTGTCTTTTTCTCTATCTCCCCTCTCTCTCTCTCTCCCTTCCTCTCTCTGTCTCTCCCTTCCTCCCTCCCCCCCTCTCTCTCTCGTTCTCTCTCTCTCCCTCTCTCTCTTTACTTATTATGATGATAAATACATGGTATAGAGAAGAGGTTATATCTACTCCCTTCTTTTTCTTTTTTTTTATAGGCCTACGACTTTCTTATTAATGAAAATCCATCTAGAAGTTCGACCAGAAGGCAATAAGCAACTCGTGTCTTTCTTATGAATTGAAACACTAATTCTTAACGAGGATCGTGGGACCTCCATCTATATACAGTAGCCCTGAAGGCTTGGAAGCTGCGGAGGTTGTGCAGAGAGGTTTGCAGAACCATCGTGTTCCAGAGCCTGGAATATTTAGGTTGAAAGAAGCGTTGATGAAGTTTGGTCCTGGAGAAGAGCAATTGCAGCTCTTGACCGCGGTTGCTTGAGTGTCGTGTTATGCGTTGCAGCCACTCATTGTTCAAGTCGCATGAGACATGAGATAGGGGACGTGTTGCATTGTAGAGTACACAGAAAGCTGCACTATCTCGTCGATGCTGAAGTGGCTGGAAGTGTAACTATTGGTCTTCTATTTTGTATAACAATTGGGCTCGATTCTGGACCCTGTCTAGCAGTCCCAGGTATGATGGAGGGCAGCAGGACCTTACCAGGGGGCTCTAATCCATAAGGAAGCGAACCTGGGAGTGGTAGAGCATGCAGCAGCCTTCGGCGTTAAGGAGGGGCGCGATGCGACGGATTGCCCGGGGTTTATTGTAAATCTTAGGATTTTCCTAGATTTGTCCAGCTCATTCTTTATGTTCTTTATGATAGTTTCAGTATGGGTCAATTGAGGTTTGAATAAAAATATATATACACAAAAATTTGTTCACTGTCTTATTCAAAGAAAAATATACATGTACAAATACATAAGCAGCCTTATTCCTTAAGTTTACACTAAAAAGATACAAAGGATTTCGGATCAATAGCTTCCTGAGAATGCACTGTAGATTGGAGATCGGGCACACAATATGGTCTGCTCCCACGAACAGATGTGTACTGTAGACTTGGGCGTTCAGTATGGGCTCGTACAAAATCATTCATGGAGAATGAAGTGAACAGGTGTAGAGATCGGAGCCAAGTGGCAGGTCGTGGTGTTGTGGTCACCGACGTCCCTTTTGTTTCGGGTTCGTGCACCGTCGACGAGGATACGCAAATGACTCGACCCACCAAATCCTCACACACAATCACTCACTAACATATTTACATAGTAAAACCACCACCAATTCTTTATACGGATGCATGCCAGTTTCCTCGCCGCCTTTTTCGCCATTCCCCTGACGTGGGCCGGAGTGTGTGTGAGGGGATGCTGTCGTTGGGTTATTAGCATGGTCTGGGTCTTTTCCAGTGATGAATGCCATGATGTTGTTGATGTGATGCACGAAGTCCTTTCGATTTACGTGGTTACAAATGAAAGACAGTCATCTGCAAAGGCATGGACGTTTGATATGAGCTCCAGAATGTCATTGAAATAGACATTACACAGCAACTGCCCGATCACAATGTCTTGTGGGATGCTTGCCCCGACTGGAAATTTAGAAGATATATGTCCGTTTACAACTTCCTGCATTGTTCTCCCATGCAGGTAGTCTTCAAGTAGCATCAGCAGGGCTCCTGCAATGCCTAGGTTTTGCAACTTTGAAATGATGCCTTTGTGCCACACTCTGTCAAATACCCCCCCTAACGGAAACCGCCTTGCCGCGGTGGGGGGGCATGAGGTCCCAATGATCTGGTGAGCAGGACCAGAGGGCTAACCATACTGGAGGGGTCACCAGTGAGGGATGAGACAAAATGGCTTCCTGGTGCACCAAGGCCTATGAGAGGGGATGGTGCACCCACCCCTGGTTCATCTCATCTTGGACCAGGGAGAACTCTCCCACGTGTGTTTGCCGTGCGTGGCATCCCGTATTACCAGTAGACAGGAGTCCTGGAGGTTGAGTGATGCTGCACGCTGCGCCCTGCAACTAGCAACACACCTCTTTGGTCCTTTATTCTGGTTAGATGGGTGGCTTGATCAAGGCCCGGTCAAGTCAATCGGCTGGTCAAATATGGCTAGGGTCAAGCAGGCACTATTCAGTCGGTAGCGCATAGGTCCCGCGACTGCCATCAGTACTGTAATAGTGGCTGCGTATATTTCCTCATTACCCCTGTGGCTGTTGGGAGATTTTGAACCCCAACTATAGATTCCCCTCTTTGGACTCCATGGTGGGTGGAGGGGTGAGGAAATGAAGAATTCAAATTTGTATGAGTACTACAAATTTAACATCT
>NW_023638882.1:0-37500 GCF_015228065.2 Penaeus monodon
ATTATTATTATTTTATTATCTATAATTTATTATATATATTATTTATTATAATAAATAAAATTATATATATTATTATTTATAATATAAAAATATTTAACATTTATAATTATTAATATATTATAATATCATTATTATCATCATTATTATCATCATTATTATTATTATTATTATTATTATTATTATTATTATTATTATTACTTTAATTATTAGTATTATTACCAAAAAATATATTATAACTGTAATAATAACAATGATAATAATAATAAGTATAATTATAATAATACTAATTGTTATAATATTGTTATTAATATTATTATTGTCATTATTATCATTATTATTATTTTTACTGGTAGGATAATTGTAAAAATAATTATTATAACAGTAATAATTACATTAATAACGATAATTATTGCAATAATGATGATAATAATTGCAATTATGATGATAGTGATGATGATAATGATGATAATGATGATGATAACGATAATAATGATGATAATCATGATAATAATGATGATAATAACAGGAATTGTCCCTCATCAAATTTTCATGATTATCTCATTATTACGTTATCATCACTTATTTTTAAAACCATTTCATCATCATTATATAAATTTTTGCAAATTTTATCACATTATTTCAATTGTTTTTCATTATTAAATTTCAATCATTGGGGTTTTTAGTAAAATTTTTTTTTGCAAAAAATACTTTTAACCACAACAATAAATATAATAACAATATAAAAACAATAAAAACGATTTTATAATAATTTTTTTTATCATTATCTTAAATTTTATCGTTTTTACTGTAAATTTTTACTGTTTAATAAATTTTTTTTGCATTATACTACCAGTACAAAAAAAATAAAAGATAAAAATAACATAAAATACTAATAAAATATTATAACCACTAGCATTATTATTATTATTATTTTTTATTATTATTTTTTTGTTTTTTATTACAGTTATAAAATATTTTTTTGGCCATAATAAAAATAATTAAAATAAAGGGAATAATAAATAATAATAAAAAATAATAATATAATAAAAAAATAATTAATTAAAAATTAAAAATTAAAAATTAAAAATTTAAAAATTAAAAATTATTATTATTTAAAATTTTTTATAATAAAAAATAATAATTTATAATAATAATATTAAAAAATAATAATAAATTATTTCAAATTTTTTAAAACCAAAAATTTTCTTTATTCTCCTTTTTTTCATCTTTTTGTTATGAAATACAATTCTGGTAATTATTATCTTTTTTCCCTAATAAGGGAAAACCCCAAAAAAATCAAAAAACGTCTTTTGGAGTATACTCTAAAAGGCTATTTTGCTAGATTTTGCCGCTTTTGATTTTTGGGAATTTTTTTCTTTCCCTTTTTTTTATATTATATATGGAGACAATCCTGTTTTTTATCATCATCTTTATCATCTTACTCATTATCTCATCTTATCATCATTTTTTTAAATTTTATCATCATTATTGCAATTTTTACATTATTTTTGCAATCTTTGGAGTTATAGTATATTTTTTTGAATAATACTAAAAACCCCAAACAATGATAATAGTAAAACAATAAAAATAACAATAATAACGTTTTTATAATTTTTATTTATACTTTATCTTTTTAGTTTTTTATTACTGTAATTTTACGTTATAAAAAATTTATTTTTGCAATTATTTACCAGAAAAATAATAAAAATGATAATAAAAACTAAAAATACTAATAAAATATTAAACCACTAGCAAATTTTATTTATTATTATTTTTATTATTATTTTTTGTTATTATTACGTTATAATATATTTTTGGAAAAATATAGAAATTTAAGATAGTAGTAGTAATAATAAAAAGCATAATAAAAAATAAAAATAATAATGAAAATAAAAATAATAATAAAATATTCAAATGTTATCAAAATTCTCTTTATTCTACATTTATCATCATTTTTATTAGATATACAATCTGGAAAATTTTATATTATTACCAAAATTGCCGAAATCCCCAAAAAATCGAAAAAAGTCATTTGGGTATACTCTCACAATGCTATATTTCGCAGATTTTGCCGCTTTTTCGATTTTTGGGAAAGTTTTTTTTTTCCCCTTTTTATATTATATGGAAAAAAATTCCGTTATTATCACACTTTTACAATTACATCATTATTATCTTTATCATCATATTATCATCATTTCATCATCATTATCTTTATTGCAATTATTTCATCATTATTCCCAATTTCATTTTTTATGAAATCTTTGGAGTTATAGTAATTTTTTTTTGCAAAAATACTAGTAACCCAACAATAAAATAGAAATAACAATAATAAAAAACAATAAAACGATTTTAATTATTTTTTATATCATTATTTTAAATTAGTATCGTTATTACTTTAATTTTTTGTTATAAAAATTTATTTTTGCAATTATACTCCCAGTACAAATAATAATAATGATAATAAAAAAATGATAATATAAAAAACAATATTAAAACCCCCATTATTATTATTTTTTATTATATTATTAATTTTGTTTTATTACAGTTTAATATATTTTTTGAAATAATACTAAAAATTTAAGATAATAGTAATAAAAAATTAATAATAATAATTATAAAAAAATAATAAAAATATAAAAATAAAATAAAATAATATAAAAATAATAATAATAAAAATAAAAATAAAAATAAAAAATAAAATAATTTTCCAAATTTATAAAAAATTCTCTTTATTCTCTTTTTTTATCATCATTATTATTATGATTAATACAATTCTGGAAAATTATCATATTTTTACCTAATAATTCCCGAAATCACCAAAAAAAATCAAAAAAACGCTTTTGGAGTATACTCTAAAAAAGGCATTTTTGCTAGATTTTGCCCTTTTTTTTCGACTTTCGGGAATGTTTTTCTTTACCTTTTTTATATTATATAGGAGAAAATTCCTGTAATTATCATATCTTTATCGGTTTATCATCATTTTTATCTCATCATACATTAACATCATTATATCATTATCTTCCATTACATCATTTTGCAATTATTATCTCATTATGAAATTGTTATCATATTATTGCAGTATTGGATTTTAAGTATTATTTTTGCAATAATTAATAACCACAACAAAAATAATAGAAATAACAAAAATTAAAAATAAAAAACGATTTTATAATAATTTTTTTAATTATTAATTTAATTAGTATCTTTTTTACTGTAATTATTACTGTTAAATAATATTTTGAAATTTACCTACCATAAAAAAATAATAATGATATAAAAACCCAATAATAATACTAATAACAAATTAAACCACTAGCATTTTTATTTTTAATTAACTTTTTTTTATTTTTTTTTATTACAGTTATAATATATTTTTTGGCAAAAATACAATAATTAAGATAATAGTAAAAAAAAATAATAATAAAAAATAATATAATAATAATAATAATAATAAAAAAATAATAATAATAATAATAATAATAATAAAAATAAAATAATAATAATAATAAATAAAAATATAAAAATAATAATAATAAAAATATTCAAATTTATAAAAATTCTCTTTATTCCATTTTATCATCATTATTTTTATATTAAACAATTTGGTAATTATTATCATTATTACCCTAAAATTGCCGAAACAACCCAAAAAATCAAAAAAAAGCATTTGGGTATACTCTAAAAGGCAAATTTTTCGTATTTTTTGCCGTTTTTCGACTTTTGGGAAATGTTTTTTTTCCCTTTTTTTTAATTATATATGGAGACAATTCCTGTTATTATCATCATCATTTATGATTTCTCATTTTTATCGTTTCACTCATTATCATCTTTACTCATACATCATCTTATCATCTTTATTGCAATTTTTATCATCATTTTTTCAATTGTTTCATTATTTTGCAATCATTGGAGTTATAGTATATATTTTGAAATAATACTAATAACCACAAAAATATAATAGAAATAACAATAAAAAATAAAATAATACGTTTTTTATAATAATTTTTATATCTTATTTTAATTAGTACGTTATTTAATATTACTGTTATAATAATTTTTTTTTGCAATTATATCCCATAAAAAAAATAAAAATGATAATAATAACAATAAAATACTAAACAATATTTAACCATAGAAATTATTTTTAATTTTTTTTTTACTTATTATTTATTGTTATTATTAAGTTATAATATTTTTTTTTGGAATATACAAAAATTAAGATAATAGTAAAATAATAATAAAAATAAAAATAAAATAAAAATAATAATAAAAAAATAATAATAATAAAAAAATAATAAAAAAAATAATAAAAATTTAAATAATAATATAATAAAATTCAAATGTTATCAAAATTTCTTTTTTCCACTTTATCATATTAGTGTTATGATTAAAAAATTATATTTATAAAATTAAATTTGTATGTATTTTATATAAATAACCACACACACACCAACACACAATAAATATATTATATATATATATATATTATAAATATATATTATATTATATAAATATAAAATAATATTTTAATTATATATATGATGATAGATGATGATGAAACAAATATGATGATAATCATGAAAATATGATATAATAACGGAATTTGTCCATATATCATAAAAAGGTAAAAAAAAAAAACCCAAAAGTCAAAAAAGCGTCAAATCTAGCGAAAATAGCCTTATGAGAGCGTATCCGAATTGAGTTTTTTCGATTTCTTTGTGATTTTGGCAATCTTTGGGGAAATAATGATAATAATTACCAAATTCTATTAATATGACAAAAATGCTGATAAAAATGGAAAAAAAAGAGAATTTTTAGACTTTTTTGGATTTTAATATTATTAGTATTATCATTATATTTTTATTATTATCATTTTTTTATTTTTATTATTATTATTATTAATTCATTATTATTATTATTTTTTGGTTTTAATATTTTTAATATTATAATTTTTATTTTTATTATTATATTAATTATAAAAATTTTTATTATCATTATTATCATTATTATTTTATTATTATTATCATTATCATTACTTTGTTTATTAGTATTATTACCAAAAAAATATCAAAACAGAATAAAAACAATGATAATAATAATAAGAAAATAATAATAATAAAGGTTATAATATTAAAAAATTTTTAATATTGTTATTACTATTTATTTTACGGGTAGTATTTGTCATTTCGGTTGCCAAATTGTCATTTGGGTTGCATATTCCATTTAGGCTGCCATTTTGTCATTCTGTTTGTTATATTGTTTTTGGTTGCCATATTGCTTTCTGGATTTATTCTTCATTCTGGTTCATATTGAGTATTTTCCCTTTTGCTCTCGCATAAAAAACCTCTTGATTGGAGACAGTCATTTTTTATTATTTTTTTGTTGTATATTGGTCTTAGTTTTTGTTATTTAACATGGGACAAATCATTAAAAGAAAAAATTTAGAAATTGATAATTAATTGTTTATATTAACTGAATCTTTTGTTTTCAGTAACGGAATTACGTAAGGGTTGATTGATGGTAACGTTGCCCCCGTTAACAATGAATTTTTTGTTAATTTATCATTAGGGTTTATATGTCTAATCCCCCCCCCCCCATTCCGCAGAAATTAGAACCCCCGCGGCACAATTTTCCCCTAATTAAATCCACACTAAAAAGGACGAATAATGATAAGTGAATAAGTTTATATTTATAATGATTGATTTTTTTTCCCCCATCTTTTTTCAAACATTTTTGATTTTATTTTGTTTTTCATTCAAATTAGATATTTTATTAATAAAATTTTATTTTACTTTTCTTTTTTCATGGCATTATCATTAATTTTTTTGTTTTTTTAGTGTTGTATCATTATCGATTACTTTTTTTTTGTTATTGATTTTATTGTATAATATTGTTTTATTTTTTTATCTTTTCCCACCGTAGATATTTTTTCATTATTTTAAATTTTTTTAGTTTTTTTGCGAAACTTCAATGTTTGTTTTTCGTTTCCCCAGCTCATTTTTTCATCTTTTTTATGCTTTCAATATTCCTTTTCTTCTTTTTTTTCCTTTTTCTTTTAATTTTTTTTAAATTTTTATTGTCTTCTTTTTTCCCATAATCAATAAATTAGAATCCTTGTTTGTGTTGTGCGTGTTTTTTAAATTTCTTTTTTTTTTCTTTTTTTTCCATTTCATTTTTAAATGTTTTATATTTACTTTTATTGTTTGTCGCTTTTGGATTTCTTTTTCTTTTGTTCTTGTTTAACCTTTTTAAATTTATTATTTATTTTAATTTTATTTAATTTAATTTAATTTTTTTTTATTTTTATATCACATATTTTTATTAATTTTTAATCAAATTTATTGTTTTTTTTACTTTCCTTCTTTTTATTATTAACCTTTACTCTTTTCTTTTTGTTCCATCTTTTTTTCTTTGTTTGTTCCATTTCCCTTTGTTTTTCTTATTTTAATTTACCCTTTTCCTTTTTTATTTTTTAATTTTATTTTCTTTTTATTTTTCCTTTATTTGGTCCTTTCTCCCCTTTTTCGTCTTCATTTTTTTTGTTCATTTTTCCCCTTATTGCTTTCGTTTATTTGGTCGCTTCTTCCCCTTTCGTCTTCTTTTTTTGTCTTTCTTCCTTATGCTCGTTTCTTGGATCGTTTTCCCCTTCTTTTTTCCTTTCCGAGTCTCCGGCTGCGCCCTCAGCAGGTCGTTTTTCACCCAAGGGGAGGACCCCCGCTGGATGATCCAATGGGGGCCTCCTTCCCCCTCGAGCCCACTTCCCCCCCCTCCTTGGGAATGCCATTGGACGGCCCTAGTGAGGGGGAGTTTAGTGCTATTTGGGGGTTTGGGGCTGAGGGAAGAGAGCGCGAGGGGGCAGGGGCCTCTGCTTTTGGGGGGGTGTAGCCGCATGAAGGTGGGGGGAGTCAGGGGCACACACACATATACCCCCCAAGTATATGAAAAAATAATAATATATTACATATCATATATTTGGGCGTGTGTATTGTGTGATAAATATATAATATATAATATTATTATATATATATATATATATATTATTTTATTTTATATACATAAAAATAGATAAAAATAAAACTTCATACATACCTCACGATTATATAGACAGATAGATTCGTAGTAAATAGATAGGTAAATTGATCATACATTTTTTGTGGGTAATGTACAGGTGGTGTATATATATAATAATATATAAAAAATTATTTTAAAAATATATAAAATTATATTATATATATTATCCATTTATTTTTTTTTTATATGTGCATGTGTTCTGTGTGTAAAAGTAGTATTTTTTAAAATTTTTATAGTCCATTAGAAAAACGGGCTATCACCCCCTTTCCCTCCCTACATTCTATCTATTACCTAGTATCTACCTCCCTATTATCTAGTCCCTTTTTCGGCCCATCATCTATCTGTGTATCACCTGCCTATATTTTGGTTTGGGTTAATCACGTCAGATTTCTTGCTTTTAGTTATATTAGTAGGATGGGTTTGAATATTTTAAATTTTTGGTTATTTTCGTTGGTATAGTTAGGATAGGTTAGGTTAGTTTTATATTTATGTTTTATGTTTCAAGAACTCTTACCCTCTGGGCCCTGTTCAGTCGCTCTCGGTAGATAATCTTAAAAGAGGAACTGAGGCAGGCAGGGCGGGCCCCCTTTCTTTCCCATCTGAAAGGGTGTGGGCGAGACCCCTTTTTACGGCAAAGTCACGGGTTTCCATAGGGGGTTTGTCAGAGGGTAAAGCATAACTTTGATTCGTTTCGGTCTTTTGTTTAGGTGAAGGTGCTGCAAGAGGTGTCAAACACTACCCAAACGTTTTCCCTGTCATTTTAAATATCCTCAAAGACAATTCACTCGTTGAGCTCTTTCGCTGTTTTTTGGTGGTGTCTGATGGGTTTGAATTTGTTACTTCCGATAATATTTATTTTAAATTCTATATGATATAAACATCTTATGTAAAACCACACAGATTTCTCCATACAGCCCCAGAAACACACAAAAACACACACCAGTTTTATACACTAATACCCAAAACACACACACACACACACCCACACCAACACAAACACACAAATATAATAATAATATTATATTTTAAAAATTATATATATTATATAATATTTGTACTACTGTTTGTAGAAGCAAATGTTCAGTTTTCTACTTCTCTGAAACAAGTACAACCCTTTAATTTGTTTTTTTAAGGGAATGTGGAAATTTGATTATTACACATTTCACAGAAATATATAAATATATATATATATATATAAAAATATATAATATAAAAATATAATATATATTTAAAAAAGGTTAATTAAGGGTTTATTTTCATTTTTAATTTAAAATTCCCCTTTTGTTTTTGGACAGGAAAAAATTTATTAAAAAATTTTTTTGTTTTAAATTTTGATTTCAATCACTGTTTTAAATGGGCCAACCTGGTGTTGTGTACATAGCATCCTATATAATGTATATTAATATATACATTAATAATATATATATACTTACAATCCATAATATATAATAAAATATATATATATATATATATATATATATATATTTTAATATAAAATTTAAAAATTTAAAATATATTATATATATATTATATAATATATATATATATAAAATATAAAATAAATATTATACATATTTAAATATAATATATATATATATATATATAATATATATAATATTATATAAAATTTATATAATATTTTAAATATTATTATATATATATATATATATATATATATAATATAATATAATAATATATATATATTATAATAATAATATATTTTATATATATATATGTATGTATGATTTTAAAAATATAAATATATTATATTTATATACTATATATATATATATAAAATTTTAATTATATGGATGTGAAGTATATATATAATATATATATGTTAATTTTATTACAAAAATTTGGATGGATGAACCCCCACACCAGGTTGGCCGATTTAAATCATGATGTTTGAAATAAAAATTTTAAAACAAAAAAAAATTAATTATAAAAAATTTTTTCTTCTGTCCAAGAAACGGGAAATTTCAAAAAAAGTATGAAAAAAAAACCCTAATTATACCTTTTTTAAATATATATATATATATAATATATATAATATATATATATATAATATATTTTATATTTCTGTGTAAATGTGTTTTAAATAAAATTTTCCACATTCCATTAAAAAAAAAATTAAAAAGGGTGTACTTTTTTTCAAGAAGTAAAACTGAAACATTGTTCTACAATACAGTAGTACAATATATAAATATAATAATAAAATTTTTAATATATTATATATATATTGTGTGTGTTGGGGTGGTGGTGTGTGTGTGTGTGTGTGTGTTTTTGGGGTTATGTAGTTAAAAATCTGTGTGTGTGTTTTTTTTGGTTTTCGGGGGGGGTTCTGTTGTGTAAAAATCTGTGGTGTTTATACATTAGATGTTTATTACATATAGAATAAAATAATATAATCGGAAGAACAAATAAAAAATCCATCAGACACCCCCAATAGAACGCGATAAGACCGACGGTGAATTGTCTTTGAATATAAAGAGAAGGAAATCGTTGCGCTAGTTCGACACCTCTTGAGACACGCTCTCACCTAATCAAATGACCGAAACCGAAACTGTGTATGCTCCCCATTGACAAACCCGTAGGGAAACCCGTGATTTTTGCCTAAAGAGAGGGTCTCGCCCACACCCTTCAGATGGGAAAGAAAAAGGGCTCCCTGCCTCCCCAGTTCCTCTTGAGAGAAAATCTACCGAGAGCGACGAACGGGCCCAAGGGTAAGATTTCTTGAACAAAAAACAAAAAATATAAAATAACCTAACCTACCCTAACTATACCTAAAAAAACGTAACCTAACCAAATTTAACCTATTAAAAACCTATCCTAACGTAAAATAAAAGAAATGAAATCTGACGTGACTTAACCAACCAAATACTAGCAGGTAGATCACAGATAGATAGGGGGCCGGTAAAAAGGCGACTAGAATAGTAGGTAGATACGTAGGTAAGTAGATAGAAGGGGGTGGGAAGGTAGGTAATAGCCGTTATCTAACGGGACATATAAATTATACAAATATACATACTTATACAACAGAAACACATCACATAAAAATAAAAAAATAAAGGGATTTTAATTTAATATATATATATATTATAATATTTTTATAATATATAATATAAAATTTATAAAATATAACACACACACGTACATAACACACACATACTATGTAGAAACATATCTACCATCTTTTTATCACAATCTATCTGCTAATAAAACGGAGGTATTATAAAAGATTTTTTTAATCTATTTATATGTATAATATAATATATAAAATTTTATAAAATTTTATATATAATATAAAATATATATATATAACACACACATACACCGCCTAATAAATGTATTGTAAAATTAGTATATATTTTTTCATTACAGGTTGGTATGGGGTTGTGTCCCTCTGACTCCGCCCCCCTCTCATGGGGCTACCCCCCCCAACGCACGAGGCTCTGCCCCCTGGGCGACTCTCTTCCCTCACCACACCTCCAATAGCATAACTCCGCCCTCACATAGAGGCTCGCCCAATGGCTTTCCCCAAGGAGGGGGGGAAGTGGGGCTCGAGGAGGAAGGAGGCCCGCCATTGGATCATCCAGCGGGAGTTTTCTCCCATTGGCTGGAACACGCGCTGCTCGGGGGGCGCAGCCGGAGATGGGAAAGGAACAGAAAAAAGGGAAGAGCGATCCAAGAAGACGAACAAAAAGGGGAAGAATGAAAAAAGAAAAAGAAGCGAAAAGGGAAGAAGCGATCCAAATAAGACGAAGCAAAAAGGGGAAAAAATGAGAAAAAGAAAAATAGAGACGAAAAGGGGAAGAAGCGATCCAAAAAAAAGGGAAATAATAAGAAGAGAAAAGTTTAATAAAAATAATAAGAAAAAAAAGGAAACTTGAAGAAAAAGAATAAAAAGGTAAGGGGAAAAAACAAGAAAAAAAGTGGAACAAAAAGAAAAGAGTAAGGTTAATAATAAAAAAGAAGGAAAGTAGAGAAACAATAAAATTTAGTTTAAACTTTAAAAAAAAATAGTGAAAAATAAAAATAAAAAAAATAATTTAATGAATTTATAAAAAAATAGAATGAAATAATAAATATAACAAGGTTAAGCAAGAACAACGAAAAAGAAATCCAAAAAAAAGACAAAAAAAAAGTAGAATATGAAAACATTAAAAAATGAGAATAGAAAAAAAGAAAAAAGAAAGAAAAAATTTTAACACACGCCACACACACACACAAGGATGTCATTATTTGTTATGGGGAAAATAAGACAAAAAAATTAATAAAAAATTTAAAAGAAAAGAAAAAAATGAAGAAGAGGGAAAATTTGGGAAAAATAAAAATAAGATGAAAAAAATGAGCTGGAAGTGAAACGAAATAACATCGAAAGTTGATCGCAAAAAAATAGAAAAAATTTATAAAAAAATGAAATAATATCTACGGTGGGAAAAAAGATAAATAAATAAAACAAATTTTAAATAATATCAATAAAAAAAAATAGTTCAATAATAAAACAACCCCTAAAATGAAAAAAATTAAAGATAATGAACCAAAATATAAGTAATAAATAAAATATAAAATAATAAATATCTGAATTTTGAAGAATAACAAACATAAAACAAAAAAATTTTTGAAATAAAGAGGTGAAAAAAAAATCAAACATTAAAATAAAACTTATTCACTTTTCATTATTCTGTCCTTATTAGTGGGGTTAATTTGGGTAAATTTGCCGCGGGCGGTTCAAATTATCTGCTGAATGGGGGATTAGAATATAAACCGTAAAGAAAATTAACAAGCAAAAACATTGTTAACGGAAGCAACTGTTACCATCAATCAACCAATTTCGTAATTCCCGTTGACTGAAATCAAACGATTAGTTTAATAATAAACAAATAATTTTATTTTTAAATTTTTCATTTAACGATTAGTCATATGTTAAATAACAAACTCTAAGATACAATATACAAACAAAATCATAAAAAAAAATGGGCTGTCTCCAATACAAATGGTTTTCTGCGAGATCAAAAGGGAAAAAAAAATCAAAAATGGTAAAACCCAAAAGAAGAAAAATACCAGAATGACAAAAGGCAAACCGAAAAACAATATAAAAAACGAATGAAAAGGGGAGCCAAAGGCAAATGACAACCCGAATGACAATATGGCAACCCAAAAAGACAATTTTACTACCAGTAAAAAAAAATAGTAAAACAAATTAAAAATTTTGACAAAATTTTAAGACTTTATTATTTTTATTATTTATTATTATTTTCATTTTTATTATTTTCTGTTATTATTTTTTTGGTAATAATATAAAAATCAAAATAATGTAATGATAATAATAAAAATAATAAAATGATAATAATGATAAAATAATAATATAATAATAAAAATAATAATAATTAAAATAATATAAAATAAAAAAAACAAAATAAAATAAAAATAATGAATTAAAATAATATAAAAATAAAAATAATAATGTAATAAAAATAAAAATAATGATAAAACTAAAAATTAAAAATCATCAAATGTTAAAAATTTCTTTATTTTCCCTTTTTATCAGCATTATTGTCTGATTAAAGAAATTTTGGGAAATTTTTTCATTATTCCCTAAAGTTCCAAAATCATCAAAGAAATCGAAAAAAAAAAAATCAATTCGGAGTACCTCTCATAAGGCATTTTCGCTAGATTTTTGGGTTTTTTGACTTTTTGGATTTTTTTTTTTTACCTTTTTATGAATATGGACAAAAATTCCCGTTTATTTTCATCATTTTTCATGATTATATCAATTTTTTTTTTTTTTTTTTCATCATCCCTCATAGTCATATATATATATATAATATATATATAATAATATATATATATATAATATATTTTAATATATTATATATAATATATATAATATATATAGTGTGTGTGTGGTGTGGGGGTTGGTATTTATATAAAAAAACATACAAATAATTATTTAAAAATATATATTTAATATAACATAATGATGATAAAAATGAGAATAAAGAGAATTTGATAACATTTGAATATTTTTATTATTTTTATTATTATTTTTTATTATTATTATTTTTTTATTATTATTTTTATTTTATTATTTTACTTTATCTTTAATTATGTATTTTTGCCAAAAAATTATTTAAAAATGTAATAAAACAAAAATAATAAAAAGTATAATAATAATAAATAATAATGTGTGGTTTAATATTGTTATTAGTATTATTATTTTTATTTTTATCATTATTTATTTTATGGTAGTTAATTGCAAAAATAAATTTAACGTAATAAAATACAGTAATACGATACAATTAAGATAATGATATAAAAAATTATTTAAAAAACTTTTTTATTTTTATTATTATTTTATTACATTTATTGTTTGGTTTTTAGATTATTTCAAAAAAAATATACTATAACTCCCAAGATTGATATAATGATAAAAATTGCAAAAATGATGATAATAATTGCAAAATGATGATAATGATGATGATAATGATGAAATGATATAATGATGATGATAAAGTAATAAATTTATAATCTGATAATATGATGATAATAAAAGGAATTGTTCATATATAAATAAAAAAGGGGAAAGAAAAACATTCCCCAAAAATCGAAGAAACGGCAAAATCTAGCGAAAATAGCCTTTTTTAGAGTATACTCCAAAAAAGACTTTTTTCGATTTCTTTGGGGATTTCGGGAATTATTAGGGGAATAAAGATAAAAATTACCAGAATTGTATTAATCATAACAATAATGATGATAAAAGGGAATAAAAAAAAATTTTTTTTAACATTTTAATATTATTTTTTATTATTTTTTTAATATTATTATTATTTTTATTTTTATTATTTTTATTGTTATTATTATTATTTTTTATTATTATTATTTTTATTATTATTATTTTATTATTATTATTTTTATTTTATTATTTTTATTATACTATTACTTAATTTTTAGTATTTTTTGCCAAAAAATATTTAAAAGTATAATAAAAAATAATAAATAATAAATAATAATAAAAATAATAAGCTAGTGGGTTTTTAATATTGTTTAGTATTATTATTTTATTATTACATATTATTTTTTGACTGGTAGTATAATTGCAAAAAAAATTATTATAACATAATAATTCGTAATAACGATACTAATTAAGATAATAATATAAATAATTATTATAAAATCTTTTTTTTTTATTATTATTTTATTACTATTATTATTTTTGTGGTTATTTTATTTTGCAAAAAAAATATACTATAATCCAAGATGCAATAATAAAGATAAAAATTTTAAAAAATGAGATAAAAATTGCATAATGATGATAATGATGATGATAATGATGAATGATGTTTAAAGAGATGATGACGATAATAAGATGATAATCATGATAATGATATGATAATTTCAGGAATTGTCTCCCTATATAATATAAAAAGGTAAAAAAAAACATTCCCCAAAGTCGAAAAAACGCAAAATCTAGCAAAATATAGCCTTTGAGATTTTTCTCCAAAAGAGTTTTTCATTTCTTTGGGGGATTTTGGCAATTTTAGGGTAATAATGATGATAATTTCCAGAATTTTAAATATAATAATAATGATTAAAAAATGAGAATAAAGAGAAATTTTTAAAATTTTAATTTATTATTATTTTTATTATTTTATTTTTATTATTATTTTTTTTATTTTTTATTTTTATTTTATTTTTATTATTTTATTATTATATTATTAATTATTATTATTATTTTTCATTATCAATTTTTAGTATTATTGCCAAAAAAATATTTTAATGTAATAATAACAAAATAATAAAAAGTATAAAAATAATATAAAATAAGCTAGTGGTTAAATTGTTAAGTATTATCATTGGTATTTTTATCATTTTTATTATTTTTATGGTAGTATAATTGCAAAAATAATTATTATAAAAGTAATAATTAAAGTAAAACGATATAATTAGAAAGATATAAAAATAAATTTTAAAATCGTTATTATTTTTATTATTATTGTTTTTTACTATTATTATTGTTGTGGTTACTAGTATTTTTGCAAAAATTACTATAATCCAATGTTGCAAAATAAGAAATTGCAATAATGATGATAATAAATTGAATAAAGATGATAATGTGATGATAATGTGATAATGAGATGAAACGAAAAAATAGATAACATATAATGAGTGATAATAACGGAATTTGTCCCATATAAATAAAAAAAGGGAAAAAAAAAACTTTCCCAAAAACGAAAAAACGGCAAAATCTAGCGAAAATAGCTTGTGAGAGTATATCCAAAAAGAGTTTTTTTTGATTTCTTTGGTGATTTCGGCAATTATTAGGGAAAAGATAATAATTCCAGAATTTTATTAAACATAAAAATAATGATGAAAATGAGAATAAAGGAAATTTTTATAACTTTGAATATTTTATATTATTGTTATTATCATTTTATTATTTTAATTTTATTTTTAATTTTTTATTACTATACTATCTTAAATTTCTAGTATTATTTTCCAAAAAAATATTATAACTTAAAAAAAACAATAATAAAAATAAATAAATAATAATAATAAAAATATTGCTAGTGGTTATAAATTTTTATTTGATTATTTTAGTTTTTATTATCATTATTATTATTTGTACTGGTAAAAATGAAAAAAAAATTTTATAACAGTAATAATTTAAATAAAACGATCCAATTAAGATAATGATAAATAATTTTTATAAAATCGTTATTATTGTTATTTTTTTTTGTTTTACTATTACATTGTTGGGTTATTAGTATTTTCCCAAAAAATATATATAAAATCCCAAAGATTGCAATAAAATGATAACAATTTCAATAATGATGTAATAATGCAATAATAGATAATGATGATGTAATGATATAATGAGATAATGATATGATAAAACAGGAAATTTTCCCATAATAAATAAAAAAGGTAAAAGAAAAAAAAATTTCCCAAAAGTCGAAAAAGCGGCAAATCTAGCGAAAAAACCTTTGAGATATACTCCAAAATGAGTTTTTCGATTCTTTGGGGTTTTTGGCAAATTTTTAGGGTAATAAGATAAAAATTACCAGAATTTATTTAAACATAACAATAAGATGATAAAAATAGAAACGAGGGAATTGATAACATTTTAAAAAATTATTATTATTATTATTTTTTATTATTTTTATTTTTATTATTATTTTTATATTTTTATTATTATTATTATTATTATTATAATTATTTTTATTATTATTATTATTATTATTATTATTATATTATATTTTATTTTTTATTATTACATTATCTTTAATATTGTATTTTGCCAAAAAAAATTTATAACTGTTTAAAAAAAAAAAAAATAATAAAAAGTATGATAATAATAATTGCTAGGGGTTTAAATTGTTATTATTTTTTTTTTTTGGTTTTTATTATCAATTTTATTTTTATGGGAGTATAAATTTCAAAAAAATTATTTTAAAAAGTAATTTACAGAATAACGATTAATTAAAATAATGAATACTTTATTATAAAAACTTTTTTAGTTATTATTATTGTTTTCTATTATTTTGTTGTGGGGTTTTTAGATTATTGCAAAATTTACATAACTCCAAAGATTGCCCCTAATAATGATAAAAAATTGCAATAATGATATAATAATTTCAATAATGTGATAATGATGTGATAATGATGAAATGATGTGATAACGATAAAATGATGATAACATGATAAGTGATATAATAAAGGAATTTTGTCCATATATAAATAAAAAAAAGGGAAAAAAAAAACATTCCCAAAAGTCGAAAAAAACGGCAAAATCTGCGAAATATAGCCTTTGAGAGTATACTCCAAAATGGTTTTTTTCGATTTCATGGTGATTTTGGCAATTATAGGGGAATAATGATAAAAATTACCAGAATTTATTAATCATAAAAATAATGATGAAAAAGTGAGAAAAAAGAGAATTTTTATAACATTTGAATATTATTATTATTTTTGTTATTATTTTTATTTTTTTTATATATTTTTATTTTTATTTTTATTATTATTATTATTATTTTTATTTTATTATTATTATTTTATTATTATTACTATTATTATTATTATTATTTATTTTATTATTTTTATTTTATTATATTATCTTAATTACTGTATATTTCCCAAAAAAAAATTAATGTAATAAACAAAAAAATAATAAATATAAAATAATAAAAATAAGACTGGTTACAATATGTTTTTTAGATTTTTTTGTTATTTTTATCATTATTTTATTTTTTACTGGTATATAATTGCAAAAAAAAATATTATAACAGTAATAATTTCAGTAATAAAAGATATAAATTAAAATAAGATGTAATAATATTTTTAAAAAACGTTTTATTGTTATTATTTTTGTATTACATTTTTATTGTTGTGATTATTAGTATTATGCAAAAAAATTTTACTTAACTTTAAAGATTGCAATAATAATAAACAAATTGCAATAATGAGAATTAATTGGGAAAAATGATGATAATGATGATGATAAGATGAAATGGATAATATATGATGACGATAATAATGTGATAATCATGATAATGATGATGAAAAAACGGGAAATTTTCTCATTATAAAAGAAAAAAGGTAAAAAAAAAACATTCCAAAAGTCGAAAAGGCGGGAAATCTAGCGAAATAAGCCTTTTAGAGTATACTCCAAAAAAACTTTTTTCGATTTTTTTGGTGATTTTTGGCAATTTTTAGGGTAATAAAGTAATAAATTTCCAGAAATTTTATAATCATAACAAAATGATGATAAAAGTGAGATAAAAAAGAAATTTTGATAACATTTGAATATATTTTTATTATTTTATTTTTATTATTATTAATTATTATTATTATTATTATTTTTATATAATTATTTTATTTCTATTATCTTAATTATTAGTATTATTGCCAAAAAATATATTAAACTGAATAATAAAAAATAATAAAAAAGTATAAAATATAAAAAAATAATGCTAGTGGTTATAAATTTTTTTTAGATTATTATGTTATTTTTATCATTTTTTTTTTTGTACTGGTAGATAATTCAAAAAAAAATTATTTTAACATAAAAAATTACAGAATAACGATACTAATTAAGATAATGATAAAATAATTATTTTAAAAAAACTTATTATTGTTTATTTTATGTTTTTAAATTATCATTGTTGTGGTTAAAGTATTATTGCAAAAATATTACTATAACTCCAATGTTGCAATAATAATGAAACAAATTTCAATAATGATGAAATAATGGGCCCTAAAGATGATTGATATGTAATGATGAAATGTGATAATGATGTGATAACGATAAAAAGATATAATCATGATAATGATGATGACAATTCCTGTTATCACATCGTTATTATATGATTTCCAATTATTATCGTTTTCAATCATTATCATCATTATATCATTATCATCTCATTATATCATTATTGAATTATTATCATCATTTTTGCAATTAAATCATTATTATTGCAATTATTGCAGTTTTAATATAATTTTTCTCTATACTAATAAAACACAAAAATAATAGTAATAAAAAATAAAACAAAAAAACGTTTCATAATCATTATTTTATATTTTTCAAATTTAAAATCGTTATTACTGTAATATTACTGTTATAATAAATTTTTTTACAATTTACTACCATAAAAAAATAATAATAAATAATAAAAAATAATAAAATTAAAACAATATTTTAACAATTAGTATTATTATAATTATACTTATTATTATTATTATTGTTTTTATTACGTTTTAATATATTTTTTGGGAAAAATATTAATAATTAAAGTAATAAAAATAATGTAAAATAAAATAATAATAATAAAAATAATAAAATAATAAAATAATAATAAAAAAAATAATAATAATAAAATTTAAAAATAATGATAAAAATTGATAATAATGATAAAAGTAAAAAATTAATAAACATCAAATGTTATCCAAAATTTTTTTATTTTCACTTTTTCATATTATTGTCATGATTTAATAGAATTCTAGAATTATTATCATTTATTTCCCCAAAAAATTGCCAGAATCATCAAAAGAATGGAAAAAAAAATCATTTGGGGTCTACTTCAAAAGGCTATATTTTTTAAGATTTTGACGCTTTTTCGATTTGGGGGTTTTTTTCTTTACCTTTTTTTATATATATGGACACAACCTGTTTTATCAATTTTTATCTGATTATATCATTTTATCGTTATCATCATTATCATCATTATCACATTCTTCATCATTATCATCTTATTTTCAATTATTATCATCATTTTTGCAATTATTTCATTTTATTGCAATTATTGCAGTTATAAATATAATTTTTTCATCTTTAAAAATAAAAACTACAAAATAATAGTAATTACAAAAAAATAAAATAATAAGTTTCTATAAACATTATTTAATCTTATTTCAATTTAATTCTTATTACTGTAAATATTTTGTTTAAAAATTATTTTTCAATTTACTCCAGTAAAAAAAATAATAATGATAAAATAACAATAAAATTTAATAAAAAAATTTAACAATTATTATTATAATTATTTATTTTTATTTTTAGTATTATTACAGTTTTAAATATTTTTTGGGGAATAATACTAATATTAAAGTAATAATAAAATTTATAATAACAAAAAAAAAAAAAAAAAAAAAAAAAAAAAAAAAAAAAAAAAAAAAAAAAAAAAATAATAATAATAAAAAATAATAATAAATAAAAATAATAAATAATATAATAAAAATAATAAAATAATGATAATAAGGATTTTATAAATGATAATAGTAATAAAATTTAAAAATCTCAATGTTATCCAAATTCTCTTTTTCTTACTTTATCCATTTTGTCATATAATAGAATTCTGGGAAATTTTTATCATTATTACCCTAATAATTGCCAAAACATCAAATGAAAGGAAAAAAAAAGTCATTTTGGGTCTCTTCAAAAGTAATTTTCGCTGTTTTTCCGCTTTTTTGCTTTTGGAATTTTTTTTCTTTTTCCCTTTTTTTTTTTTTTTATGGACACAATTCCCGTTTTTTCATATTTTTATCATCTTATCATCATTTTTATCGTTACTATCATTTATATCATATTATCATCATCATTATCATATTATTGCAATTATTATCACATTTTTGCAATTCTTATCATTTTTATTGCAATTATTGGTTATAATAAAATTTTTCATCTATACTAATAACAATACAATAATAAAAGTAATAACATAATAATAACAATAAAAACGTTTCCCATAATCTTTTTATATCATTTTTTCAAAATTCGTTATTACTGTAAATTTTATGTTTAATAATTATTTTTTCAATTATACTACCAGTAAAAATAAAAATAAGATAATAAAAACAATAATAATATTAATAACAATATTATAACAATTAGTATTTTATAATTTACTTATTATTATTATTATTTTATTTTTACGTTTTAATATATTTTTTTTGGGAATAATACTAATAATTAAAATAAAAAAATAATAAAAATAATAAAAATAAAATTATTTATAATTAAAATAAAAATAATAATAATAAAATTTAAAAATATATAAATAATAATAATAAAAATAATAATAAAAATAAAATAAAAATAAAATAATAAAGAAATAAAGATGATAACGTAAAGTAATAAATTAATAATCTTCAAAAGTTTTTCCAAAAACTCTTTATTCTCACTTTTTCATATTATTGTCATGTTAAAAAGAATTTTGGTAATTTTTATCATTATACCCTAATAATTGCCCGAATCATCAAATGAATGAAAAAAAAAATCATTTTGGAGGTCTACTCTCAAAAGGCTATATTTCGCTAGATTTTTCCGCTTTTTTGACTTTTGGGGGTTTTTTTTCTTTTACCTTTTTTTTATATTTGGACACATTCCTGTTATTTTCATCTTATTTTCATGATTACATATATTACGTATCATCACATTTCACATTATACACATTACATATTATTTCAATTATTTCATTTATTGCAAATTTTTAAACATATTATTTCAATTATTGCAGAAAAATTAATTTTACATCTATACTAATAACAACACAATAATAAAAGTAATAAAAAATAATAACAATAAAAACGTTTATAATCATTTTTTTATCATTTTTTCAATTAATTTTGTTATTACTGTAATTTTTATGTTTAATAATTATTTTTTCAATAATTTTCCGTAAAATTAATAAAAATGATAATAATAACAAAAAAAATTAATAAAAATAACAAAAAATTAGTATTTTTTAAATTATACTTATTATTTTATTTTGTTTTTTATTACGTTATAATAATTTTTTGGGAATAATATAAAAATTAAAGAATAATAATAATGTAATAATAATAAAAATAATAATAATAATAATAATAATAAAATAATATAATAATAATAATAATAATAATAATAATAATAAAAAATAATAATAAAAATAATAAAATGATGATAATAATGATAAAAGAAAATATTTTAAATCATCAAATGTTATCCAAATTCTCCGTATTCTCACTTTTTTATCATTATTTTCATGATTTAATAGAATTTGTAATTATTACATTATTTCCCTAATTTAATTGCCAAAAATCTCAAATGAATGGAAAAAAAATCCTTTTGGATTACTCTAAAAGGCTATATTTCGTATATTTTTTCCGCTTTTTTGATTTTGGATTTTTTTTCTTTTACCTTTTTTTTTTTTTATATATGGCACAATTCCTCTTTATCATCTTTTATCATCATTATCATCATTTTATCGTTATCATCGTCATTATCATCATTATCATTTCATTATCTCATCATGATCATAAGTATCGCAATTATTACACTCCTTATGGCAATTATTATCATAATTATTGCAATTAGTGCAGTTAGTAATATATAATTTACAATCACAGATACTAATAACAAAATACAATAATAATAGTAATAACAATAATAATAACAATAATAACGTTTCTAGAGGATATATATCTTTATATCATTATTTCAATTATTCGTATTACTGTGAATTATTACTGTATGATAATTATTTTTACAAAAAGACTACTACCAGTTAAAAATAATAATAATGAATACGAATAACAAGTAATAATATTAATAAAACAATATTATAACATATTAGCATTATGTAATTATACTATATTTATTATTAGCTATTGCGTTATTACTCGTCGGATACTAGTATTGGCATAATAATACAAATAATTAAAGAATAATAATAAGTAATAATAAAAAAAAAAAAAAAATAATAATAATAATAATATAATAATACAATAATGATAATAAAACAAAATAATAATAATAACTAATTATTAATAATAACTAATAATAATCAATATAATAAATTAATAATAATAATAATGATAATAATGATTGATAATAATGATAATAGTAATAATATTAGTAATCATAAAATGTTACCAAATTCTCTTATCTACTTTTATCATCATTATTGTCATGATTAACAGAATTCTGGTAATTATTATCATATTACCCTAATAATGCAGAATCATCAAATGAATGGAAAAAAAACGTCAATTTGGCGTCTACTCCATCAAAAAGGCTATATTTAAATAGATTTTGCGCTTTTTCGACTTTTGGCGATTTTGTTCTCTCTTACACTTGTTGATATGTATATATGGACACAATTCTGTTATTACACATCATTAGTATCATCATTATCATCTTTTATCGCTTATGATAATATTAGCAGCATCATCATGCAATCCACTCATCAATTAATCATCATATGCAATTATTATCATCATTATTGCACTATTATCATTATAATGCAATTATGCAGGTTATATATATGAATTTTACATCTATACAATAACAACTACAAGAATCATAGTAATAACCACTAATAATAAACAATAATAACGTTTCTATAATCATTATTGATATACATTAGGCAATGAATATCGTATTACTGTATACTATGTTATAATAATTATTTTTACAATTATTACTACCAGGAAAAAATAATAATAATGATAAAAATAACAAGAATAATATTAATAACAATATAAACCAATTAGAGTATTATAATCTTACCTATTTATTATATTCATTGTTATTATTACAGTTATAAGATATTTTTGTGGCAATAATAATATAATTAAAGTACTAAGATAATGGATAATAATAATAATAATAAATAATAATAAATGATAATATAATAATAACAATGATTAATAATAATTAATAATGATTAATAATAATAATTATAATAATAATGATAATTAAATGATGCTAATAAGATATAGTTAATAATATAATACTCATCCAAATGTGATCCACAATTCTCTTTATTTCTCACTTTTATCATCATTATTGTCTATGATTAAAGAATTCTGGTTAAAAATTATTCATATACCCTAATAATTGCCAGAACATCAAATGGAATGGAGAAAAAACGGTCATTTGGAGTCTACTCTCAAAAGGCTATATTTCGATAGATTTTTGCTCGCTTTTTCGGACTTTTGGATTTTCTTTTTCTTTACCCATTTTTTAGTATATGGACACATTCCTGGTCATTATAATCATTAGATTATGATTAGCATCATTATTATCGTTATCATCATCATTCATCATTATCATCAATTATCCTCATCACTATTCATTATTGCAATTATTATCATCCTTATTGCAATTATTATTCATTATTATTGCAAGTATTGCAGTTAAAAAAAATTACATCTATATAATAAACCAAACTACAATAATAATAGATAATAATAATAATTAATAACCAATAAAATCATTCTATATCATTATTATATCATTAGTCATTAATATCGTACTAAGTAATTATTAATGTTATAATAATTAGTGTACAATTGATACTACCAGTTAAAAATAATAATAATGATAATAATAATATATAATAACATTAATAATACAATATTATAACAATTAGTGATATTATAATTATATCTTATTATTATTATTATTTGTTATATTACAGTTATAATCTATTTTTTGGCAATAACTACTAAAATAAAGTAATAATAATAATGTAAGTAATACATAATAATAATTATAATAATAATAATAATATAATAATAATAATAATAATAATATAATAATAATAATAATAAATATAATAATAATAATAATGATAACATGATGATAATAATGATTAACTAGCTAATATTATTAATAATCATCAAATGTATCCAAATCTCTTATTCTCATTTTTATCATCAATTGTCATGATACAGAACTTCTGGTAAGTATTATCATTAGTACCCTAATAATTGTCCGAATCATCAAAAGAATGGAAAAAACGGCATTTGGGTCTCCGCTCAAAAGGCTATATTTCGCTTGATCTTTGCCGCGTTTTCGACTTTTGTGAATTTCTTTTCTTTTACCTTTTTTTTTTATATATACTGACACAATTCTGTTATACATCATTATTATCATGATTAGCACATTATATAGTTATCATATCTATCATCATTATCATCATTATTCATCATATTATCATCATTATTGCAATATTACCATATTGCAAATTAATATCACTATTTCATTGCAATTATTGCAGTATAATATATAATTTTACAATCTATTATAATTAACACACTACAATAATAATAGTAACTAACTAAGAATAATAACAATCAAGAACGTTCTATAATCATATTTATAGTAATTATTTCAATTAATACTCGTATTGACGGTAATTATTACTCTTATAATAATTAATTTTACAATTATAACAGTAAAAAAATAATAATGAGAATAATAAACCAATGTAAATAAATATTAAGAACAACATTATAAAACAATTAGTATTACTATCATATACCTTATATTATGTATACTATTGTTATTATTACAGTCATAATATATTTTTTTGAGATAATACTAATAATTCAAGTAATATAATAATGATAATAATAATAATAATAATAATACTAATAATACAAATAATAATAATAATAATAATAACAATAATAATACTAAATAATAATAATAATAAAATAATAATAATAATAATAATATATAAAAGATATATAATGATGATAATAATGCTAATAGTAATATATTAAAATCATCAAAATTGTATCCAAATACTCTTTATTCTCACTTTTATATCATATGTAAATTGATTAATAGAATTTCTGGTAATTATTATCATTATTACCCTAATAATTGCCAGGAATTCATCCAATGAATGGAAAAAACGTCATTTGTAAGTTACACTCAAAGGTATATTTCAGCTACATTTGCCGCTTTTTCGACTTTGGGATTTTGTTTCCTTTTACCTTTTTGTAAAATTATATTATGACACAATTCCGTTATTATCATCATTATATCATGGAGTATCATATTGTTATCGTTTATCATCCACTATTAATCTCATGTCATCATCATTATTATCATTATTGCAATTTATTTCATCATTATTGCATGATTAGCAGTATATTGAATTATTGCCAGTATACTCATAATATATAATTTTAATCGATACTAATAACAAACTAACAATGAATAATAGTATAACAATAATAAGAACAATAAAACGTATTCTATAATCATTATTTATATACATTAGTTCAATTAATATCGGTTATTACACTTTTAAGTATTACTGTTTAAGACAGTATTTTTTTACAAGATACTACCAGGTAAAAAGAATGAATATTAATAATAACATGAATAATATTAATAAAAACAATATTTATAACACATTAGTATTATTATAATGATACAATTATTATTATGTATTATTGTTATATTACAGTTATAATCTATTTTGGCAATAATACTAATAATAAAAGTAATAATAATAATAGATAATACATAATAATAATACATATATATAAAATAATATAATAATAATAATATAATAATTTAATAATAATAATAATAATATATAATAATAAGTAATAAATGTAATGATGATAATATGATAATAGTAACAATAAACTAATCATGAAATGTATCCAAATTCATCTTTATTCTTACTTTTCATCATTAATTGACATGATATAGAATTATTGTCAATTCTTATCATTATTACCCCTAATAATTGCCAGAATCATCAAAAATGAATGGAAAAAAACGTCATTTTGGATTCTACTCTCATAAAGGCTATATTTCGCTAGATTTTGCCGCTTTTTCGACTTTAGGGTTTTTTCTTTTACTTTTTTATAATAGATGGACAGAATTATGTTATTATCATCATAATTATCATGATTATCATCATTATTATCGATATCTATCACATATCAATCATTATAATCATTAATCATCACCATACATCATTATTGACAATGTACTATCATCATTATTGTAATTATTATAGCCTCATTATGCCAATTTCAGTATCATTATTTATTGCAACTATTGCAGTTATAATATATAATTCACATCTATACTAATAACGACAATAATATAATAGTAATAAAATACTAATACAATTAATAGTGTTCTATAATCCATATTTATACAGTGGATGCAATAAATATCGTTATTACGGTTAATATTACTGTTCTAAATAAATTTTTTTTAAACTAGATACCAGTCCAAAAATTAATAATAAGATAATAATAACAATAATATTCTGAATAATAATATTAAAACAACTAGTATTATTTATAATTCCTACTTAGTATTAGTACTATTGTTATTATTACAGTTATAATATATTTTTGGCAAGAATACTAAACTTAAAGTAAAATAATAATGATAATAATAATAATAATGATAAGAATACTAATAAAATAATTAATAATAATAATAACAATATAATAATAATAAGCATAATAATAATATGAATAAATAATAATGATACTAATGATGATAATAATGATAATAGCAATAATATTAATAATCACAAATGTGTATCCACATTTCCTTTTATTCCTCATTTTTATCATCAGTATTGTCATGATTAATAGAATTCTGGTAATTATTATCATTAATACCTAATAATTGCACCCAGAATCACAAATGAATGGAAAACAACGTCATCTTAAGGAGTCTACTCTCAAAAAGCTATTTTCGCTACGATTTTGCCGCTTTTTCAAACTTTTTGGATATTTTTTTTTTGCCTTACCTTTTTTTATATATATGGACACATCCTGTTATTTCATCATTATTATCTCATAACATCATTATTATGTTATCTATCATCTTATCATCATCTCATCATCATGCATTCATTATCATCATCATTTATCATCATTATCGCCAATTATTATAATCATTATTGCATTATTCTATCATTATTATTGCCATTATTGACAGTATAATATATAATTTCTACACATTACTCAATAACAACTACAATAAATAATAGTAATAACAATTAATAATAAAATAATCACATTTCAAATCATTATTACATCATTTCAAATTAATATCGTAATTACGGTAATATTACGTTATAATAATTATTTTTACATTATACTACAGTACGAATAATAATAATGATAAGAATAACAATAATAATATTACAGATAACAATATTCATAACAATTAGTATTATGATAATTATATTTATTATTATTATATTGTTATTACTACAGTTCTAATATATTTTTGGCAATAATACTAATAAGTAAAGTTAATAATAATAATGATAATTAACAATAAAAAAAAAAAATAAAAAAAAAAAAAAAAAAAAAAAAAAAAAAAAAATACTAATAATAATAATAATAATAATAAGTAATAATAATAATAATAATATGATAATAAGGATGATAATAAGATAATAGTAATAATATAAAATCATCAAATGTATCCAAATTTTTTTATTTTAATGTTAATCATCATATTGTCATGATTAATAGAATTATGGTAATCATTATCATTATGACCCTAAAAATTGCAGAATCTATCAAATGAAAGAGAAAAAACGCCATTTGGAGTATACTCTCAAAAGGCTATATTTCGCTAGATTTGCCGCTTTTTCGACCTTTTGAATTTTTTTCTTTACCTTTTTTTATCATATATGGACACAAGTCCTGTCATTATCATCACTCTATTATATCATGTATCATTAATTAGTATCGTGTAATCATCATGATCATCATCAGCATTATCATCATAATTATCATCATATATTGCAATTAGATCATCATTATGCAATTCTTATCATTATATTGCAATTATTGCAGTTATAGATATTAAGTTTACATCTATACTAATACAACTACAATAATAATAGTAAAACATAATAATAACAAAATAACTTTCTATAATCATAGTTATATCATTATTTCAATTAATATCGTTATTACTGGAAATTATTACGTTATAATAATTATTTTTACAATTAAACTACAGTAAAAATAATCAATAATGATAATAATAACAAGAATTAATATAATAACCTATATAACAAGTAGGATTATAAATTATACTTATTATTATTTATATTCGTTATTTACGTTATAATATCTTTTTTGAGTAATAATACTAATAATTAATGTATAATTAATAATGATAATTAATAATAATAATAATAAAATAATAATCATAATAATAATGAAATGAATAATAAAATAATGAATAAAATAATAATAATAATAACAATAATAATAATAATAATAATAATGATAATACTGATGAGACAAGATAATAGTAATAATATTAATATCTCAAAGTATCCAAATTCCTTACTTCACTTTTAATCATCATTATTGTATGATTATAGAATTCTGGTAATTATTATCATTATACCCTAATAATGCCCAGAATCAATCAAATGAATGAAAAAAAAAAGCGCATTTTGGAGTCTCTCTCAAAAGGCTATTATTCGCTAGATTTTGACGCTTTCTGGACTTTTGGGATTTTTTTCTTTTACCTTTTTTTTTGATTATATATGGACACAATTCCTGTTATATCATCATTATTATTTCATGATTATCATCATATTAATCATATCCTCATCTATTTCTCTTATATACATGCATATCACACTATTGCAATTTATCATCATTATTGCAATTATTATCATGTATTATGGAAATATTGCAGTATATATATATAATTTTACAATCGATACTAATAACAAAACTACAATAAACTAGTAAAAAAATAATAATAAACAATAATAACGTTCTGATAATCATTATTTATATCATTATTTCAATTAATTTCTTTACTGTAATATTACTGTTTATAATCATCTAGTTATTACAACTTGTTTTAAATTAAAAATGCCAGTAAAAATAATAATAACTGATAATAAGAACAATACTATTAATAAAAATATCATAAACAATTAGTATTATTATAATATACTTATTATTATTTTCAAAGTTCATCATCACAGTTTAATATAGTTTTGGGGGCAATAATACTAATAATTAAAGTATAACTAATAATGCTAATAATAATAATAATATATAATAATAATAATAATAATAATAATACTAATAATAATACTAATAAAAAATAATAATAAAAAAAAAATAATAATAATAATAATAATAATAATGATAAGTAATGATGATAATAAGAACTAGCCATAATTATAATAATCATCCAATGTTATCCAAATTATATTTATTCTAACCTTTATAATAATTATTGTCATGATTAATAGAATTCTGGTAATATTATCATTATTACCCTAATAATTGCCCAGAATAATTCAAATGAATGGAAAAAAAACGTCATTTTGGAGTCTACTCTCAAAAGGCTAATATTTCGCTATATTCTGACGCTTTTGGACTTCTGGATTTTTTCTGTCACCTTTTTTTTTTATTATATATGGACACAATATATCGTTATCATCCTCATTATCATCATTACATCATTTTATCTTGCATCGTCTATTATCACATTATCAGCATTATCATATCCATTATCATCAGATTGCAATTATATCATCCTTATTGCAATTATTATCATTATATGCATTATTTGCAGTTATAATATTTTTTTCATAATTTACACCTATACTATAACAACTACAATAATAATAGTGATAACAATAATAAAACAATAAGAACGTTCTATAATCATCTTTATATCATATTTCATGTATTTCGATATTACTGTAAGATTACTGCTATGATAAGTATTTTACAATAAATACCAGTTAAAGAGTATAATAATGATAATAAATAACAATTAATAATTATTTAATAACAATATTATGAAACAATTAGCCTTATTATAATTATACGTATTATATTTATTATTGTTATTATTACCGTTATGATATATTATTTGGCAATAATAATTAAAGTAATAATAATAATAATAATAATAAAAAAAAAAAAAAAAAAAAACAAAAAAAAAAAAAAAAAACAAATAATAAAACTAATAATAATGAGTAATAATAATAATAATAATAATAATAATAATAATATCTAATTAATAAGAGTAAAATATAAGAATAATATTAATCAATAACTAATAATGATAATAATGATGTAAATAATGATAATAGTAATAATATTAAATCATCAAAAGTATCCAAATTCTCTTTATTCCTACTTTTATCATCAATGATTGTCAGGAGAATAGAATTCTGGTAATTCACTTATCATTATTACCAGATATAATTGTCACAAGAATCATCAAATGAATGGAAAAAAAAACGTCATTTTGGAGTCTACTCCAACAGGCTATATGCACTAGATTTGCCGCCCTTTTTCGAATTTTGGGATTTTTTTTCTTTTACCTTTTTTATATTATCTTGGACACAATCCGTGTTATATCATCATGATTATCATCATTATCATCATTATTATCGTTATTATCATCATTATTCATCATCATCATTATCATATTCATTATCATCAGTATTGCAATTAGTTTATATCATCCTTATGCACTATTATCATTATAAATTGCAATTATTGCAGTTATAAATTATATACTTTTACATCGGTATGACTAATTGAACAATCTACACATATAATAATAGTATAAGCACTAAAAATAACAATAATAACGTTCTATATCATTATTCTATATAATTATTTCAATTAATATCGTTATTTTATTGACTGTAATTATTACTGCTTATCCAATAATATTTTTAAAATTATAAACCAGGAAAAATAATAATAATGACAAAAATAACAATAATAATATTAATAAACAATTAGAACAATTAGTGATTATGATATTATACTAATTATATACTAGGTTATTATACAGTTATAATATTTTTGGCATAATACTAATAAATTAAGTAATAATAATAATGATAATAATCAATAATCCATAATAATAAATAATGATACTAATAATAATAATAATTGAAATAATAATAATAATGATAATGGAATAAAATAAGAATAATAATGAAATAATGATGATAATAATGATAATAGTAATAATATTAATAATAATCAAATGTTATCCAAAATTCTCTTATTTCACTTTTATGCATCATTATTGTCATGATTAATAGAATTCTGGTAGATATTATCATAGGTAACCCGAATAATTGCCAGATTCATCAAAATTGAATGGAAAAAAAACGTCATTTTGGAGTATACTGCTCAAAAGGCTATATTCGCTAGATTTTGCCGCTTTTTCGACTTTTGGGATTTTTTTCTTTTACTTTTTTTATTAATTATGGACACAAAGTCTGTATATCATCATTATTATGTAGGATTATCATCATTATGATCGTTACCATCATCATTATCATCATTATCATCATTATCATCATCATTATCCACATATTGCAATTATTATCATATGTAGTGCAATTATTAGCATTATTATTGCAAATTATTGCAGGTTTATAATATATTATTTTACAATCTCTACTAATAACAAACTTACAATATATTAATAGCTAATAACAAATTAATATAACAATAACGTAACATCTCGATAATCATTATTTATTATCACTATTTCAATGTTAATATCGTTATTAATGTATATTATTACTGTTATAATAATTATTTTTACAATTGAGACTACCAGTACAAATAATAATAAATGATAATAATAATATAATAATAATATCAATAACACCTATTATAATCAAGTAGTAATTATTTATAAATTAATACCTTATTAGTAGTAGTATTTGTTAGGATTTACAGGTTTATAATATATTCTTTGGCAATAAATACTAATAATTAAGTGAATAATAATAAATGAGTTAATTAATAAATAATAATAATAATAATTAATATAATAATAAAAAGAATAATACAAAATAATAATTAATAATAATCATATAATAATACTACGATAATAATAATAATAATAAGATAAAATGAGATAATTAGATGATATAAGTTAATAATATTAATAATCACCAAATTTTTTTTTCAAAAATATCTCCAAATACTCTTTATTCTCATTGTTATCATCATTATTGTCATGATGTAATTGAGAATTCTGTAAGTATTATCATTAATACTAATAATTGCCAGAATCATCAAATGAATGGAAAAAAACGTCATTTGGAGTCTACTCTTCAAAAGGCTATATTTCGCTGATGTTGCCGCGTTTTCGACTATTTGTGATTTTTTTCTTTTACCCTTTTTTTTTATTATATATGGACCACAATCTGGTATGCTCATCATTATTATCATGTCATCATATTTTATCGATATCATAACTATCACATTATCATATATATCATCCATCAATATCATCACTTATTGCATTAGTATCATCATCATTGCAAATTAACTCATATTAATCGCAACCATTGTCAGTTATAATATATAAGGTTACATCTTACTAATAACAAATACAGTAATAAATAGTAATAACAATAATAATAACAATAATAACGTTTCTATAATCATTAGTTTATATAATTATTTCAATTACTATTGTTATTACTGTAATTAGTACTCTTATGAATAATTATTTCTACAATTATACTACCAGTAAAACAAGAATAATGGTAATAATAACAATAATAATATAATAACAATATTATAACAATTCGTATTATTATAATTATACTTAATTATTATTACGATTATTGGTATTATTACAGTATAATATATTTTTTTGCATTTCCTTTTAAACTAATAATTAAAGTAATAATAATAATGAATAATAATAATAATAATATAATAAGAAAATAATAATAATATAATACTAATGAGAATAATGATGATAATAATGCTAATAGTAATAATGAGAATAATCATCAAATGTTATCCAAATCTCGTGATTCTCACTTTTATCATCATATTGTCATATGACGAATAGAATCTGGTAATATTATCATATTACCCTACTAATTGCCAGGCATCATCTCAATTGAATGGAAAAAACGTCTTTTGTAGGTTTACACTCCAAAAACGGCTATATTTCGCTACTTTGCCAGCTCTTTTCGGACTTTGGGATTTTTTTCTTTTACTTTTTTTAAATTATATATGGACACAATTCTTTATTATCCTCATTATTATCTGATATCATCATTTTATCGTTATTCCTCTCAGTAGCCATCATGCATATCATCATTATCATCATTATTGCAATTACTTATCATCATTATTGCACTTATTATCATTATTATGCAATTATTGCATGTGATAATTATATAATTTACATCTATACTAATAACAAATACAATAAAATAGTAATAACAATAATAATAACACTAATAACGTTTATATAAGTCATATTATAGAAATTATTTCGAGTTAATATAGGTATTACTTAAGAGTACTGTTATAATAATGATTTTTACAATTAACTACAGTAAAAATTAATAATAATGATAAGAAAACATTAATAAGTATAATAACAATATTATAACCAAATTAGTATTATTTTATAATTATACATATGATTATATATTGTTATTATTACAGTTGTATGTTACATATATGTGTGTGGCAATAATACTAATAATAAAAGTAATATTAATAATAAGATAATAAGAATAATAAATAACAAGAATAATAATAAAATAATAATAATATAAATAATAATAATAATAATAGTAATGAGATAATAAGATAATAGTAATAATATTAATAATCATGAAATGTATCCAAATTCACTTTATCTTACTTGTATCATCATATTGAAATGATTAATAGAATCTGGTTAATTATTATCATTATTACCTAATAATTGCCAGAATCAATCAAATGAATGGAAAAAAACGTCATTTTGGAAGTCTACTCTCAAAAAGGCTATATTTCGCAGATTTTGCAGCTTTTGCGACTGTAGGGATTTTATTTTTCTTTTTACCTTATTTTTAGTATATATGGACAGAATTCCTGGTTATATCCTCAGTATTATCATGATTTATCATCCTATATTATAGTTATCATCATCTATATCATTATCCTCATTATCATCACCATTATCATCCAGTATGCAATTATTATCATCAGTATTGTAATTAGTACGCAGCAGTTTGCAAGTATTATCATTATTAATTGCAATTATTGCGGTTATAATATATAAGTTTACATCTATCCTAATAACTACAATAATAATCGTTAATAAACAATAACTAATAACAATA
The DNA here is from genome assembly GCF_015228065.2 of Penaeus monodon. NCBI lineage: Eukaryota > Metazoa > Arthropoda > Malacostraca > Decapoda > Penaeidae > Penaeus > Penaeus monodon. Next base: position 34,515 of record NW_023638882.1, read on the forward strand.
ATAACGTTTCTATAATCAGTGGTATATCATTATTTAATTAAATATCGTTATACCTAATTATTACTGTGATAATAACTTTTTTACAAAACAATACTACCAGTAAAAATAATAATAAGAATGATAATACTAACAAGTAATAATATGAATAATAATATGATAACAATTAGTATATTATAAATTCAACTATAATTATTATTATGTTATTATTAAGTTATAAGATATTTTTGGCAATAATACTAATAATTAAAAGGTAGGAATAGATAATGATAATAATAATAATAAGATAATAATAATAATAATAATAATAAGAATAATAATGATAATAAGATGATACATAATGATAATGTAATAATATAATAATCCAGCAAATGTTATCCAATTCTCTTTATCTCCATTTTTATCCTCATTAGGTCATGATTAATAGAATTCGGTAATTATCTCATTATTACCTAATATTGCCAGACTCATCAACATGAATGAAAAAACGTCATTTTAGAGTCTACTCTCAAAAAGCTCTATTTCGCTAGATTTTGCCCTTTTCACCTTTTTGGATTTTTTTCTTACCTTTTTATTAGATATGGGACACATTCCTGTTACTTATCATCATGATTATAATCATTATCATCATTATTATCTTTATCATCATCATTTATATCATCATCATCATTATCATCATATCATCATCATATTTATCATCATTATTGAATTTCATAATCTTATTGCAATTATTATCTTATTATGCAATTATTGACGTTAAATATAGTAATTTTACACTATACTAATAACAAACTACAATAATAATAGAATACAATAATAATAAACAATAATAACATTTCTATAATCAGTTTTATATCATTATTTCAAATAATATCGTTTACTTGTGTAAATTATTACTGTATAATAAGATTTTTACAATTTACTACAGCAAGAATAATAATAATGATAAGAATAACATAATAATTAGTAATAACAATATTATAACAATTAGTATTATATAAGATACGTAGTCTTATTATTATGGTTAGTATTAAGTTTATAATATATTTTTGTGGCAATAACACTAAAATTAAAGTAATAAGAATAATGATAAGAACAATAAAAAAAAAAAAAAAAAAAAAAAAAAAAAAATAATAATAATAATAATAATAATAATAATAATAAATTAAAAATAAAAATAATAACAATAATAATAATAATAATAATAATAATAATGCTACTAAGGATGATAATAATGACTCAATAGTAATAATATTAATAAATCATCAAATGTTATCCAAATGCTCTTTATCTCTACTTTCTCATAATATGGTCATGATTAATTAGAATTCTGGTAATTATTATCAATTATTACCCAAAATTGCCAGAATCATAAAAGAAAGAGGGGAAAAAAACGTCATTTGGAGTCTACTCTCAAAAGGCATCTAATTTCGCTAGATTTTGGCCGCTTTTCGACTTTTGGAATTTATTTTCTTTACCTTTTTTTATTTTATATATGGACAAATTCAGGTTATTATTCATATAGCATCATTATCACATTAGTATCGGTAGCATAATCATTATCCATCATCATAATTATCATATCATTAATCATCATTATTGCCAACTTATTATCATAATTTATTGCAATTCTATCCTTATTATTGCAACCTCTTGCAGTCTAGATATATAATTTACATCTTACTAATAACAACTACAATAAGCATAGTAATAACACTAATAATAAACAATATAACGTTTCTATAATCATTATTTATATCATTATTTCAATTAAATCGTGATTAGTGTAATTATTAGTGTTATAATAATTATTTTCAATATATACCAGTAAAAATACTAATAATGATAATATATAACAAATAATAATAGTCATAACGAAGATTATAACAAGTAGATTACTTAATTATACGTATTATTAAATTATTGTTATTATTACAGTTATATTATATTTTTTGGTAATAATATAATAATTTAAAGTAATAATAATAATGATAATAATAAGAATAACAATAATAATAATAATAATAATAATAATAATAATAATAATAATAATATAATGATATACTGCATGATAACAATGTAATAATAATAATATTAAAAACAAAAAAAAAAAAAAAATTAATCTTCAAATGTTTATCCAAATTCTCTTTATTCCACTTTATCATCATTATGTCATGTTAATGAAGTCTGTGAATTATTAGTCAATTATTTACCTAATCATTGCCAGAATCACCAAAATGAATGAAAAAAAAGCATTTTGGCGTCTACTCTCAAAAGGGCTATATTTCGCTAGGATTTTGAACGCTTTGTCTTGACTATGGGATTTGTTTTCTTTTTACCTTTTTTTTTATGATTATATGGAAACAATCAGTTGATTATCATCATCATTATCAGATTCAGTCATCATATTATCATTATCATTCTCATTTAATCTATCATATCCATTATCATCATTATTGCAATTATTATCATCATTATGCAATTATTATATTATTAGACAATTAGTGCTGTTTTAAAATAATAATTTTACCTCTATACTATAGAAAACTAAATAAAAATAGTAATACAATAAAATAGACAATAAATAACGTTTACAAATCATTATTTATATCATTATTTCAATGTTAACTTCGTATTACTGAATTATGACTGGTACAATAATTATTTTTTACAATTATTTACCAGTAAAAAATAATCATAATGATAATAATAAACAATAATAATATTAATAAACATATAATAACAATTAGTATTTATTACATTAACTTATATATTTTTAATGTTATCAGCCACAGTTTATATTATATATTTTTTTGAGCAATAATTACAATAATTCAAAAAGTAATAGAGAATAAATGAATAATAATAGTATAATAATAGAATAATATAATAAGAATAATAATAATAATAATAATAATAAAAGAATAATAAGAAATTAAGATAATAAAATAATAAGGAAATAATGATGAAATAATGATAATAGCATGAT
>NW_023638882.1:42500-45851 GCF_015228065.2 Penaeus monodon
AAAAACTCTTTATTCTCCCTTTTTTTCACATTATTTTCATGTTAAGAATTTTGGTAATTTTTATCATTATTAAACCCTAATAATTCCAGAATCATCAAATTAATGGAAAAAAATTTATTTTGGAGTCTACTCTCAAAAGGGTAAAATTTGGGTTGATTTTGCCGCTTTTTTGCTTTTTGGGGTTTTTTTTTTCCCTTTTTCCTTTTTTTTTTTATATATGGACACAATTCCTGGGGGTTTTCATCATTATTTTCATGTTACATCATTATTTTTATCCCATCATTACCTTTAATTTTTCATATTAATTTTCATCATTTTCAAATTATTGGGAATTATTATTTATCATTATTGCAATTAAAAATCATTATTATTCAAATTTTTCGTTAAATATATAAATTTACATCTATACTAATAACAAATACAAATAATAATAAATAAGTTAAACCAAAAATAATAAAATAATAACGTTTTTTAAAACATTATTTTAAAATAATTTTTTCAATTAAAAAATCGTTTTTACTGTAATATATTTCCCCTTTTAAAAAATTATTTTTACAATTATAAATACATTAAAAAAAAAAAATGGTAATAAAACAATAATAAAATTAATAACCCTTTTTATAACAAATTTGTATTTTATAAATTTTAAATTTTTATTATTTTTATTATTGGTTTTTTATTGGCACAAATATATTTTTTGGGAATAATACTAAATTAAAGATATAATATGATAATAAAATAATTTTAAAATAATAATAAAAAATAATAATAACAATAAATTTTTTTAAAAATAATAATAATAATAATTTAAAAATAAAAATAATAATAAAAATAACATAAAAAGAATGTAATAATGATGATAATAAAGATAATATAAAAAAATTTAAAATCACAAAAGTTTTTCCCCAAACTCTTTATTCTCACTTTTATCATCATTATTGTCATGATTAAAAGAATTTTGGGGAATTTTATTATTACCCTAATTAAAATTTCCCCGAATCATCCAAAAGAATGGAAAAAAATCATTTTGTATTTACATCAAAAGGCTATATTTCCGCTACATTTTGCCCCTTTTTCGACTTTTGGATTTTTTTTTTTTTAAACCTTTTTTTTTTAAAAAAAATATGGGCACAAATTTTCCGTTATGATCAAACTTATTTTCATGATTTTCATCATTTTTATCGTTTCATCATCCAAATTATCCCTTTATTATCATCATCATTATTATCATTATTTCAAAATTGTTATCATCATTAATTTCAATTAAATTTTCATTATTATTGCAATTATTGCATTTTTAAAATATAAATTTTTCATCTATCTAAAAACAACTACAATTTAAAAATATAATAAAAAAAAAATAAACTAATAACGTTTTCTATAATCCCTTATTTATATAATTATTTTAATTTAAAATGTTAAATTTCTTAATTATTACGGTTTTTATATTTTTTTTACAATTTTTAAATCCAGTAAAATAAATAATGATAATAATAACATTAATTTTATTAAACCCAAAATTAAACAATTTGTATTATTATAATTTTACAATTATTTTTATTTTTTTATTATTTCAGTTATAAAATTTTTTTGGCAAAAATAACCCCAAAAATAAATTTAATTTAAAAATAAAGATAATTATAATAAAAATACAATAAATAAGAAAATAAAAAAATAATATAGATAATAATAATAAATAATAATAATTAAAAATAATAATAAAAATAATAATAATAAAAAATAAAAATAATGTAATGAAAGAAATAATGATAATAGTATTTTAAAAAGCATGAAATGTTATCCAAAATTTACTTTATTCTTTCTTTTTTCATCCTTATTGACATGATTAATAGAATTCGGGAAATTTTTATTTATTATTTCCCCAATAATTGCCCGAATCATCAAATGAATGGAAAAAAATTTATTTTGGGTCTCTCTCAAAAGGCTATATTTGCTAGATTTTGGGGCCGGGTTTTTCCACTTTAGGGATTTTTTTTTCTTTACCTTTTTTTTTTTATAGGGCAGAAATTTCCGCTATTATCATCCTTATTATCATTTTTATCTTCATTATTATCGTTTCATCATCATTACATCTTTCTCATTTATCATTCCCAAAACCCTTACATCATTATTGCAATTATTAAACATCCCTTTTTTTAATTATTATCATCATTTTTTTTCAATTTTATATTATTTTGCAATTATTGCAGTTATATATATAATTTTCCCTCATACTAATCTACAAAAATAAAAGTAATAAAAATAATAATAAAATTTAAAACCCTTTCCTTTAAACATTATTTATATCATTATTTTAAATTAAAATCGTTATTTTCTGTAATTATTTCGGGTTTTTAACTTTTTTTACAAATATACCACCATAAAAAATAATAATAATGATAAATATAACAATAAAAAATAGAATAAAATAATAAAAAATTATTTTTATTAAATTTTTACTTATTTTAAATTTTGTTTTATTCAGTTTAATATATTTTTTTTTTGGGTAATACAAAAATTAAAGTAAAAAATAAAATATAATTTAATAATATATGATAAAATAATAATAATAATAATAATAATAAAAAAAATAATAATAAAAATATAATAATAAAAATATAATAAAATAAAATGATAATTAAAAAATATAATAATATAAAATAATAATATTAAAAATCATCAAAAGTTATCCACATTTTCTTTATTCCATTTTTTTCATCATTATTGTCATGATTTTAGAATTCTTGGGAATTTTTTATCTTTTTACCCCAATAATTGGGCCCCTTTATCAAAAAATGGAAAAAAAAAGTCATTTTTTGGGGTCTAAATCTCAAAAAGCTAAAATTTCCCCTAGATTTTGCCGTTTTTTAAACTTTTTTGGTTTTTTTTTTTTTACCTTTTTTTTTTTATATTGGACACAAATTCCCGTTTTTACTCATTATTATCATCTTTTTTTATCATTATATCGTTAGGGACACATATCATCTCTCACATTATCATCATTATCCCTCATCATTAAACATCAAAAATTTTCAATTTTTTATAATCATTTTTTGCCAAAATTTTTATATTTTTATTGGGAAAGGGATTGAAAATTTAAAAAATAATTTTTTCATCATCCCAAAAAACAAATACAATAATAATAGTTTAAAAACAATAATAATAAAAAATAATAACCTTTCTATAATCATTTTTAAATCATTATTTCAATTAATAAAGGTTAAATTTCTGTAATTATTACTGTTATAAAATTTTTTTTTACAATTATCCCACCGTAAAAAAAATAAAGATAAGAATAAAAATAAATATTTAAAACCCAAAATTATAACAATTTTGTATTATTAATTTTAC
>NW_023638883.1:0-10000 GCF_015228065.2 Penaeus monodon
CCAATTTTTTTTTTTCTTTGTTTCTAGTTAATTTATGTTTGTGTGTGGTGGTGTGTGTGTGTTGAATACATAATACATAGGTATAGTTATACGCAGTGTGTGCGTGTGTGTATGTGCGTGTATGTATGTATGTATATATATATATATATATATATATATATATATATATATATATATATATATATGTATATATATATATATATATATATATGCATATATATATATATATATATATATATATATATATATATATATATATATATATATATTATATGCATATATATTCATATATAGTATACATATATTATATATATATACATATATGTATACATATATTATACATACATATATATAGTATACATATATATACATATATATATACTTATATATATACATATATATATACATATATATATATACATATATATATATACATATATATATATATATATATATATATATATATATATAATATCTATATCTATCTATGTGCAATTATATGTATATTGTCCGTTGTCCTTTTAATGGTATCCTCTTGGATATAGATTATCTCGAGGTATATTAAAGACAACGTTGCAGTTTCATGTTATATTCATTAGAATATGTATAATTTTACACATAAAAATACTAAAAACTAAGTGTTGGTAGGCCCCGTCAGATTCCGTCTGACATGTCGCTGGAACGAGGGATGAATTGTCCAGGCAAACCCGGCTTTACCGGGGGGGGAAAAAGGAAACACGGGGTACCGCGGTGGAGCGGGCGCAGCTATCGGAAAACGCTCAGTTAAAACGGAGGAATGTGTTCGGTGGGAGCTGGGGGTAAAGGGAAACCCACCGACGATGGTTGTCGGGCTTTGGTGGGTCGAAGTGCTATCCAAAGGGGTTATGCGACCGTGGCACTCTTCACCTCTAAACAACACCACACACACACAACAACACACACACACACCACACACCACCCCACACACCACACACCCACCACCCAACCACCACATACGCCCCTCACGCACCTCACACACACACACACACACACCACACACACACACTGTAAAACAATCGTACACCCGGATGTACATTTCACCCTCCGCCAACACGCAGCCCTTCTCCTTCGGCGCAGTCAGCCCGGCTTTCTCTTTTCGACGGGAAACAAACACCGTCCTCGAAGGGAACCGCCGCAAAAAAGGGGACACGTCCGTAAGGAGAGAGGGGTAAAAACCGCAGCCACAACCTATAATCATAGTCGTACACATTATCCACCATCGGTGAGCTCCTCCCCGACTTGCAAATACTGCTAGCTGCGCTAATCTCTTTGTTGTCCCCTCGCTCCGTGTGTTTGAAACTCTTTAGTTCAACCCCATTTTGATTCAGGTAACATTTTTTTACTGAGAGCTAAACTTGTAAGGTGACATACAGACAGCTCCTAAAGCCCCGTGGTTTACCGCGACCTTGACCGGGCTATTTTGTTGTCACCGACCCTGCATCGGTCGTTGTTTGATCCCCAAGGCCCTGAAAAATTTTGGTAGCTTTGCTTTGAACACCTGTATTCGGAGCCGGTGATAAAAACACCTTGGCCTCTACTCTGCCACTCACTATTCCCCCTTCCCTTCCTGTACTTTTCCCGGGCCTACGGAGTTTTTGCGACTCTGGTATTCCCTGGGGGAGGTCTACACCCCACCCCCCTTGTAAAATTTGGGGACCAGGGAGTACGACCACGTACAAAGCCTAAATTTCTCAAAGGGGAACCGGGAACTCCCCGGCTCTTCCTCTTGGGGGGTCAGCCGTAAAAAAGGGAAACCGCGGTTTTTATAAACCGAAACTTATGAAGGGATAGGGTTGGGTCCCTAAAGGGTCTCCACTGACCAAAAAAAAACACTCATCCCCTCTACCCCCCTTCAAGAGGGGACGGGGGTTTGGGTTTGAATTTTCCTGTCCCTCCTTGGGGGTCGGCGTAGTTTCCAACCCCCACCCCCCTTTACCTCATGCCTAAATGAGGTTTAAGTTTAAAAATCCCAACGGCGACCCTCCTTCCAAGAGGGAAGCCCTACTACAAGCCCCTTTGACCCCAAAATTCGTACACTAAGGATAATACTGCCCATGCCACTTCCTCATCATCTCCCAAAGATGAAGAAATCCCGAGCCTTATCACCACCACTGCATCGACCAACTCAAAGAAAAGGCTTGGGCCACTTGCCTCCAGAGCTGAAGGCCCAAAACTAACGCTTGTCCTAAAGCAACGGGATAAGAACTAGTCAAAGAAACCCCAGGGGGCCATAAAGGGGGAAACTTAAAAGAAACATCCCAGACACACAAACGGCAACTTTTTATATCATAAAAAACGATACCTGATAAGATTAGTTCACAACCCCCAGACTGCTCCCAAAAAAAAGGAAAAAAGGGCCTATACCTCTTATACTTAAAACCCCCAGAAAAAATCGACCAAAAAGGTTCACCCCATTGTCAATGCATCCATTGCTACCGCTAGGGACCTAAAAAAAAGTTGCCCAATGAGAAAAGCCCAAAACATCTCAAATGTGGGTCCAACCCCCCAAAACTTCGAGACTGTTCTCAGACTAAAAAATGTCAAACTGGGGTGAAGGAATTAGAAAAGGCCAACTCGTGCCCCCAAAAGGGGCCCAAAAACAGCAGAGAGGAGAGAAAAAAAAAGAAAAAGAGAAAAAAACATCCCAATAAAAAAAGTCAGAGCAAAGGCCAAAAAAATGTACCGCCACCCAAAATGCTTGCTCAAACCACAAATTAAAAAAATGAAAGAAAAAAAAAAAAAGACAAAACAAAACCACAAAAAATCCTGCAGCTACCGGGAACCTGTCGTGGCATCATGAGCCCTAATAACGCCCCCCCCAAAAACATCGGAGCCAACGGGTTATAGAACCCCACAAAAAAAAAAAAAATTTCCTTCAAAAAAAAAATTTTTGCCAGACCTCGCCCCGGGGGAGGGGGATTCCGGGGGGATCTTCAAATTTCCCCCACCAAACACAGTAAACCCACAACAAAAAACTATACTCCACAGACCACAGTTCCCCACGCCACCAAAACCGGATCTCGACCACGGGAAGTCGAGACCGAAATATTCCTGCACCAAAAAGAAAACCAACCCCAAACACCAAACCAATCCCCACACCTACACAATCCCTCACGACCCCCAACCCCCCAACGTCGCCAAAACACCCAAAACCACCAAAACCCAACGGAAACCCAAACAACACAGCACCCCGCAACAACAACGACCTTACAGACTCAGAGGTCATGATCACCCTTCGCCACGGGAGGGTTTAGACCCAACCCAAAAAATTGGCTCCGCCTCTTCGCTGCGGAGCCCTCACCTAAAAACCCTCACGACTAAAACTGGCACACAAAAAACAGGGGGTAAAATAAATGGATTACAAAAACCCACTCCAAAACCGCATCCCGAAAAAAAAAATCACAGACACCTCACCGGGAAACATATTCATCCAGCAGAAATTTTAAAAACTGAAACAACAAAACTTGAACCCCCTACAGAAGGCTGGTACAACCAAACAGAAACACTAGGGCGCAACACCACCAAAATTACACTCACCCTAAAAATTTTAACATAATGTCACCTGGACATACAGACAAAGACAAAACCGAAACCAATAAGAAAACACGACCCTGATATCATACTCAAAACTCACACTCATCAAACCCCAAAAACGAAAAAAATTTAAAACTACAACAATACCACCAACAAAAAAAACGAAAACCATGACGCATAGCCTTGCCGTCAAACAACCATCAAACATAAATACTTGACCTTCCCCTCGAACTCATCCTCAAAATAGAAAACCTCATGGACCCTCTCATCGCCCCACATCATTCCTCCACGCCGACCTTACAAAAAACCAATACCCTTTTCACTTTACAACCCCAAAAACCCAAACATACAAAATGGGAGTTCAACGCACCCACAGACTCTTCGGTTACCAGCCCAAAAAATGCCGTCGGAGAGGGCCTCCCCTCACTCATCCCGACGGCGACCTCCCCCTCGGCCCAACGCCCAAATCAACGGGGCCAAACACCCCACCCCCCAGACTATTCCGCAAACACACAAAAAACTTAAACTACCACAAAACCCAGCATGTCACATCCGTGACACCTCCCCGTGAACTCACCTCTCCCCCAAACCCAATCATTTTCCTACACCGCCCGAGGAACCTTAATCATGAAAACTGGGGGTTCCAACAAGCATTAAAAACACACACACACCCCAGATCTCAAAGGGCAACCCACGCCCACCATAGACCACCCCCTTTAAACAGTGTACGCGAAAAAACTCCCCAAAGGGGAAAACTTCCAAAAAACCACAAAAAATTTTTGTCACTACAGAAAAACAATCGTCTAAAAACCAAAATCAATACGACACCTTCGGGAATTGCTGAAACACGGGGATGGAACAAGAACTACGCCACGACACAAAAAATTCAAAACAATACCAACGAAAAAAACCATGACAACCAAAAAGGGGAAAACACTCACCGAAACTATGCAACACAAAAAAGATCCAAATTCTTCTGGGGGAAAAAACACAGGAGATCATGGGATCAAACAACAGCGATCACATAATATCCCAAACCAAACGAAAAAAGATAGACACGAAAGGGGGAGGGTCCAAAAGGGATTTTGGGAAACAAAAATTTCCCAAAATCCCCCCTGTGAAAAACAACATTCGACCCCAACACGAACCGAGGAAACAAAATCACTACAAACCTGAAAACCCCTGATCCCCCTCACAAACATATCCTCCCCCTCACCCCAAACCAACCCTCTATCACACCCCATCCCACCAAAGAAGGGGGACCCAAAAAAGACAAAAACCCACCAGGAAAAGAAAAATCAACAAACTTATCATGCAACACCTTCCACCCATCATGCTCTCCAACTTCGCCCTTTTCAACGCTTGCCCCGGGCAACAGGACCTTTCCCCCCACCCTTTCAAACAGCTCTCATCCTCATCCCCAAGCTGGAAAAGCCCATCACAGGGACACTTCCGGCCCCATCTACTGCGGAAGTTCCCCGGGGAAAGTTGTTTGAAAATTTATCACCACAGACTTAAAAACACCTTAAATACAAAAAATCCCAAAACCCCTAGAAACACGGCTTTCCCCCCCAAGAGGGACGGGAGCCAATCCCCCTCGCTTACGAGGGATCGTTCAGTCTCGAAAACAAGCACCAAAAAAACTTATACTACAATCTCCAAGGCCTTTGATAAGGTCGGGCATACGGCTAAATACAAAAAAACACGCTACAACTGCCCCACATTCACCGCCTCTTTGAAATTTCCCTGGCCAAACAGAACAGCCCCATCCCCTTTTCACCCCTAGGCCCCCCCATTAATCTCACAAGTGGGTTCCAAAGGGGCAGCGCCCCTCACCAACCTTTTCATCTTTACACTGAAAACCTCCCCCCCCAGCCCCTAAGCAACACTCGCAATGCAGACGACATACAAATCATATCAACCCTTCCCAAGCCAAAAACATCATGAAGCCCACAAAAACACCAAACACGATAACACACACAAAAAAAATGGAATTACAGCCCAAACACAAACTTTTTCAATCATACCAGGGAACCCAAACCCCAAACCCCACTCACAATAACCACTGACATACCATCCCAAAACCCGGGAAAATATGCTGGGCTTACCTTCAGCAAAAGGGTATTCCCACACCGCAAAACCCCCGAATAAAAACAAGCACACTCTAAAGAAACTCGACGCTTTTCTACTGCCAACCCCACCCAAAACTAAAACTCTACAAAACTATGTAAAAACCTAACCGAAACCACCCCTTCCCCTGATTGCAATCTCAAAAAAACAAAAACTCAAGATCAAACCATACAGAACAACCTATACTGGGTAAACAACACCATAACAAGCAGAATCGATACAGCATTTCCGCACAAAATACACCAAACAAACAAAATAGGCCCTGAATAGCACACACACAAGCAAAACGAACAGGGACCGCATACAATACCGACAACACAAACTACACGACATCATAACCCAAAAACACAAAAAAACACAAAAGGTGGCCCAAAACACTCCCGCTAGTTAAAGAGATCCCCCGAACCCCCTCTACACAGCTAATCTCACGGGGTGGGGAAAAGGGCCTCCGACTGCCGCATACGTTCGTGCGGTCGGGGGATGTTTTTCCCCCCCTGCAGAACTCACATTTTTTTTATATACGTGTAATATAAAATTTTATATTTTTTTTTTCAACAACACGCAAAAGACATCTAGCAAAAAAGAGTTCGGGCGTCCATCCCGCACAACCCCCGTGTTTTATTTTTTTTTTTTGGGGTTCATGTTTGTTTTTATGATTTGTGTTTGGTTTGTGATCGGGCCGAAGGGTATTTTTCCCAAACTAACACTCCCACGGCAAACCCCCTATCACCCCAACCACCTTTTCCCCCGCTCAGCGAAGAAGGTCTTCATGCCACACCCCCACCCCCCGACACCATCACATCATATCACTCAGTCTCATTCCTCTTGATCTATGCGCTGGGCCCCACCGTTTACCCCTGTTTTTTTTATTTTTTTTCTTAATGTTTTTTCCCTTTTAAAACGCAAAATAAAAAAAAAGTGCCCATGAAACCCGCTCTCACTCCTGGACTGGAAGGGGGGCAGGGGAGGGCTCCCTGCAACGGGTACCTGAAGGGTTTACCCCCTATGATATCCCCGGGAGGGAGAGAGAGAGAGAGGAAAAAAAAAAAAAAAAAAAAAAAAAAAAAATGTTCTTGTTCTCTTATGTTCTCATGTTATTATTTCTTGTTCTTTTGTTACTATTCCTGTTCTTCCACCATCACTGCGTATTTTTTGCCGTTCTCTGTTGCATTTTCGTTCTGATTTTTTTGTTTTAATAAAAAAAAAGGGACCCACTGAAAACCCCCTCTCAGCTCCTAGGAGCTGGAAAGGGGGGCAGGCGAGGGCTCACCGAAAGCTATCATAAAATTCACACCTGCTTGTAACCCCGGCAGGCGAGAAAAAAAAAAAAAAAAAAAAAAAAAAAAAAAAAAAAAAAAAACATGTTTTTGTTCTCTTTTGTTCTCATGTTTTTTATGTTTTTTGTTCTTTTTTAAAAAAAGTTATTATGTTCCTGTTCTTCCACCATCCTGCGTATCATTGCCGTTTTCTGTTTACATTTTCTTCTCGATTTTTTCTCGTTTTAATAAAAAAAAGGGGCCACTGAACCCCGCTCTCAGCTCCCAGGAGCGGAAGGGGGGGGAGGCGAGGGGCTACCTGCAACGGCTTCATAGAAGGTTCACACCTGCTATATAAACCCCCGGCGGCGAAAAAAAAAAAAAAAAAAAATCATTTCTTGTTCCTTATGTTTTCATGTTTTTATGTTCTTGTTTTTTATTTTTTTTGTTCCTGTTCTTCCCACCGCGTATCTATTGCCCTTCTCTGTTGACATTTTCGTTCTCGATTTTTCTCGTTTTTAATAAAAAAAGAGGGACCCCGAACCTCGCTTCAGCTCTAGGACGGGAAGGGAGGCAGGCGAGGGGCTCCCTGCAACAGGCTTCATAATGGGTAATACCTTTATGATAATCCTACGGGGGAAAAAAAAAAAAAAAAAAAAAAAAAAATACCGTTTCCCCTTATTTTTAGTTTTGTTTTTATCATTAAACTCTGTTTTTTCAAATAAAAAAAAAAAAAAAAAAAAAAAAAAAAAAAAGGTTCTCCTGCATTCCACCGACTCCAATCTGAAAAAAAAAAGGGTTCCCCATTACCACACCCCCAGATAAAGGAAAAACCACCAAGGGGTATCGCCCCCCTATTTTTTCACTCTCTACCTTGCTTCAATTTTCCCGGGGCTACTACCCGTGCTTTTTTCCCCCCCCCCCCCCCCCTGAGGACTCCTCCCCCTCCCCCCCCTTTTTCCTACAAAACCAGAGAAAAGAACCCAAAAGGCAGACAGCCCAAGCCACACAGGGGCCGTCCCCACCTCTCCTCCCCCCGGGGGGACGGGGGTCTCTTGGGGGGCTCATATCTGTCTTCAGATAAAACCCGCAAGCTAAGCCCTTTTCACTGCCCCCCCAAGTCCATCTTCGTCTTGTCACATCTGGGGACAGCGGTGGCCTTTTTGCTTACATCTGTGGCAGGAGTTCAAGAACCTCACAACGCCCAAAGCATATTTGCCCCACTCGCTCCCGCCGCGCCTTTCCCATCCACGCGAAATGCCTCCCCCCCTCTTTTTTAAAGCCAGCCATCGTACCCGTCCCCTTTTATCACCCACCCCCACCATTCTGTCCTCATTTTGGGGGACCACTCACGCCCGTGCTACCCTCCACGAAGTCGTAAGAGTATCCTCCACTCTACGCCCCCACACTCGCAAATCCCGGGTACCGCCTCGTAATTTTTCGCGAACCCTCGTCACAAGCCCAAAGTGCATTCTATCCCGACCCAAAAATCTTTCCCCGTTCTACAAAGTAAGTGTACCTTTTAAAGCCAATAAATATTGCCCCCCCTTACCCCCCACACCTTTCATCAATTTTTCCTTTTTTCAATTCAAGTACACGCCCCCTCTACGAACGCCACTACTAAATCTATACTACATAACTCCTCCCTGTCAACCCTTTTTTTTTTCAAACACATGAGATCAAACCCAAATGACAGCACCCCCACTTCACACCTCTTCCCCCCCAAAAAACCTCCATAATTGTGTATTTGTTAATTTTTCTGTCTTTATAATTTTTTTCCCCAGATCGCAATTTAGCATAATCATTTTTTCCCGAACAAAAGAGTACTTTTAAGTTAATTAATTATTGTTTATTTGGGTGCTCTCATCTATTATTCGTTTTTTGTGTGAAATTTAAAGAAATTCTATTTTTTTCTCTTAATGTTTTCCCACATAATACTTCTTTTTCTTTTATTTTATATTTTGTGTATACACTATTCGTTCTTTATATACGGTTTTTTATATTCCGTGCTAAACTGTTTCTCGTTCACACGTGATTTTTTATCTGACTATCCCCTTATCTACCTAACTGCCCACTTTTACTCGGAATTCACTCTAAAATTGCTATTTTTCTATGGCCATCCCCTTTATAAAAACGAACCCAATCTCTTTTACGACTCCTCTCGAGTTTGATATCTTGTCCTCAGTAAACGGGTTTTTTGCTTCTTATTAGGTTTGGTGAATATGTATGATGGTAGTATCTCCCTTGCAAATAATCAAACATTGGAGACACCATGCTTTTTTATAGGGTTACTCCCCGGTTTCAAACCCGAAGTTAATTTTAACCCCGGGTCATGGCCTAAACGAGGAAACCCCGCGCCCGCCGCAACGAGATTACGTCATAGATTGAAGCCCGAGACGCGCCTGTTTATTTTCACCGCAAATAAACCCGCTTGGGCCGTAAAAAAAGGAAACGTCGCCCGCCGCACACTTTCGCTTGACTGACGCCCAACGCGCACTGTTTAATTAAATTTTGGGCCCCCTCCCATGTTTCGAAGCATATATACTTCCTATTTTTCCCCAAAGATATGGAAACTTATTCAATTAACTTTCTTCTTCAAAATTTATGGACCTTTTCTCACTACTTGACACCCTTTCTGTGACAAAATGTCCATTTTCTCTCATTTTTTTTGCAATTTTGTAAATGATTGACAAAAACATTATCATCACCCCCTTAGCCCCTTTTTCTGGCCTGTCCTTTATTTAGTTCGAGCGATTTACCCCCTCGCTATGAATTTCACCCAGTGCGAAACCCTGCCCCACCCCCTACCCCGGGGACCACGGCCTGCGACCTCGGATCAAGGACCTCTGTAGAACCCAAAAAGACCTCTACTGCATCGTTTCAAGCGTTACGTCGGTCGAGGACGGCCTTTCGCTGGCCGGGCGTGTCAACATACGTCAAGGCCGGTTACACTTTACACCCCCGTCCCAAGCACGCACCCCCTCCCTTGGGGGGGGACCAGATGCAGCCCGGCTTTCTCTTTTTGCCAGGAAAAAAACATC
>NW_023638884.1:0-12574 GCF_015228065.2 Penaeus monodon
GTCCTTTATTATATTAAAAGTATATTTAATTTCCTCTTTGATTTATTTTTTCTTTTAACTTATTTTATTATATGAATCCTGTATTATTCCTAAATTTTTATCATTATTACCCCCAAAATTTCGATCTCAATCAATATAATTCTTTTATATTATCCAATTATTTTGCAGATTTTCGCTTTTGCTTTTAAAATTTTTTTTTAATTTTTTATATATATATTTTACAACATCCCTTTAAAAATCAAAAAAATATAATTTCAATATTATTCAATATAACTTTTATACAATAATATTTATATCATTATTTTAATTATTATTACTTATTATTCTTATTATTATTTTTGCAATTATATCCATAAAATAATTTTAAATAATACAATAAATTAATAAAATATTTTAAAAATAATTAAATAAATTTTTTACTTATTTTTTTTATTTATTTTATTATAGTATAAATTTTTGAATTAAAACTATAATTAAAGTTAAAATTTTAAAAATAATAATAAAAATAAACAATAATAAATATAATAATAATAATAATAAAAATAAATAAAAATAAATTGTATTTTTATTTTTAATAATTAAAATTTTATTATTATTTAAAATTTTAAAATTATAATATTTTTGGCAAATTTACCAATTCTCTTTTTTCATTTAATCATATTTTTAAAATAATAATAAATTAATTATTAAAATTTATACCTAATAATTGCCAAAATCAGAACTGAATGGAAAAAACGTCCATTTTTGGAGTATACCTCTCAAAAGGCTTATACTTTCGCTAGATTTGCCGCTTTTTTCGGACTTTTGGGATTTTTTTCTTTTAACCTTTTTCCCTTTTTATTATATTATGGACACAAATCCCTGTTTATTATCCTCATTATTATCTGATTATCATCACTTATTTCGTTTCAACATCATCCATTATCATCATTATCATCCTCTATCATGCATCTTATCATCATTATGCAATTATTATCATCATTATTGCAATTATTATCATTATTATTGCAATTATTGCAGTTTATAATATTATTTTTTACACTATATCTAACAACTACAATATAATAGTAATACCATATGATAACAATAATCAACGTTTTTCTTACATAACTATTTATATCATTATTTTAATTAACCCATCGTTTCACTGTAATTATTACTGTTAGAATAGTGTTTTTTTGCCAATTTATATACTACCAGTAACCACAGAATAAATAATGATAATAATAACATAATTATATTAATAACAATTCTCTTGTACGCTATTTTACTTTTATTATTACCTTATTATTATTATTATTGTTTTATTATTACAGTTATAATTATTATTTTTGGGCAATAGACTAATAATTCCAAGTAATAATAATAATAATAATAATAATATAATAATAATATAATAATAAATAATAATAATCAAATAATAATTAATATAATTAATATAATAATATTGATAATAATAATAATAATAAAGAATAATATTGGATAATAAAATGGATATGTAAATAATATTTACTAATCATCAAAACATGTTATCCAAATTCTCTTTATTCTCACTTTTAAATCATCATCTCATTGACAGAGTTAATAGAAATTCCTGGTACTTATTATCATTATTACCACTAATATTGTGCGCCAAATCATCAATGAAATGGAAAAAACGTCATTTTTGGAGTATACTCTCCAAAATGCGTTATTTCGCTAGTTTTGCCGCTTTTTCTTTTCGACTTTTGGTATTTTTTTTTCTTTTAACCTTTTTTTTTTATTATAATATGCGACACAAATCCGTTTAATTACCTTCATTATTATCATGATTATTCATCATTATTATCGTTATCATCATCCATTAAGTCATCATTATCATCATTATCCAGCCATCATAGCATATTATTGCATTATCTACATCAATTATTGCAATTTATTATCATTATTAAATTTGCAATTATTGCAGTTTTTTATAATATCTATTTTTACACTATACACTAATAACAACTACAATATAATATAATAACAACTATGATAACAATAATAACGTTGTTTTTACAATAAATATTTTATATCATTATTTTAAATTAACATCGTTTATTTCTGTAATTATTGCTGTTATAATATATTATTTGTGCAATTATCCTTAAAACCAGTGAACACGATAATATGATAATAATAACAATAATTAATATTATAACAATATTATAAACGATTATTATTTAGTATTTATTAATACTTATTACTCTTTATTATTGTTATTATTACACGTTATAATATATTTTTTGGGCAATAATCTCATAATTAAGTAATAATAATCAAGTAATAATAATAATAATAATATAATAATAATATAATAATAATAATAATAATACTTGATAAACTAATAATATAATCATAATAATATTGGATAATAATAATGATAATAGTATATAAATATTAATAATCAATCAAATGTTTATCCAAATTTCTCTTTATATTTCTCACTTTTTTTCATCATATGTCATATGTAATAGAATTCTGTGGTAATTATTATCTTATTCACCCTAATAATTGCCAAAATCATCAATGAATGAAAAAACGTCATTTGGATATACTCCTCAAAAGGCTATATTTCGCTAGATTTTGCCGCTTTTTCGACTTTTGGGGATTTTTTTTTTCTTTTCCTTTTTTTTTAATTTATATGGACAACACATCCTGTTTATTATCCTCATTATTATCATGATATCATCATTATTATCGTTTAATCATTCATCTTTATCCATCATTTATCCATCATTTCTCATCATCATTATCATCATTTATTGGCATTATTATCATCATTATTGCAATTTATTATCATTTATTATTGAATTATTGGCCGTTTATAATATATTTTTTTTTCAACTATACATCAACAACTACAATAATATATGTAATAAACAATAATAGAACAATAATAACGTTCTCTTTACAATACATATTTAATATCATTATTTTTTAATTAACATCGTTATTTACTGTAATTATTACTGTCTCTATACATATTATTTTTTGCAATTATACCTCCCCTAGTAACAACGAATATAATGATAAGATAACTTAAATTAATATTGATACAAGATATAAACGATTATTTTATTATATTATACTTATTATTATTATTATTGTTATTATTCAGTTATAATATATTTTTTGGGCAATAATACTAATAATTAAAGTATAATAATATAATATAATATAATAATAATAATAATAATAATAATCATAATCATAGAATAATATAATAATATAAAATAATATTGATAATAATAATAAGTAATAATAAAATATTGGAAAATAATAATGATAATAGTAATAATATTAATAATCATCAAATGTTATCCAAATTCTCTTTTATTCTCACTTTTATCATCCATTATTGGTCCATATTAATAGAATGCTGGTAATTATTATCATATTACCCGAAATATTGCCAAATCATCAAATTAATGGGAAAAAAAACGTCTTTTTGGAGTATACTCTCAAAGGCTATATTTCGCTAGATTTGCCCGCCTTTTTCGACTTTTGGGATTTTTTTTTCTTTCACCTCTTTTTTTTTTTATATCTGGAAACAAATCCTGTTATTATCCTCATTATTAATCAATTATCTATCATTACTTATCGTTATCATCATCACTATCATCATTATATCATTATCATCATCATTATCATTTCATTATTGCAATTACTTATCTCAGTAATTTTGCAATTATTAATCACTTTATTATTGGCATTTATGGCAGTTATATATATATTTTTTACAACTATTACTTACATAACAACTACAATAAAATTAATTATAAACAATAATGATAACAATATAACGTTTTTTTACAATAATTATTTATTCATTATTTTTAATAACATCGTTATTACTCGAATTATTCCTGTTACATAAATATTATTTTTGCAATTATACTACCAGTACACGAATAATATGTATAATAACATTAATTAGTATTAATAACAATATATAACGATTCTTTATTATTATTTATACTTACATTTTTTTATTGTTATTATTTACAGTTATAATTATTTTTCGGGCAATAATACTAATAATTAAAGTAATATAAATAATAATAATAAATAAATAATAATAATAATAATAATATAAATAAAATAATAATATTGATAATAAGAAATAATAACTAATAAGAATACTTGAATATATATAGATAATAGTAAAATAATATTATAAATACATCAAATGTTATCCAATTCCTTTATCCTCACTTATTATCATCATTATTGTCATGATATTAATAGAATTTCTGGTAGTTATTATCATTATTACCCTAATAAC
This sequence comes from Penaeus monodon, assembly GCF_015228065.2. Taxonomy (NCBI): domain Eukaryota; kingdom Metazoa; phylum Arthropoda; class Malacostraca; order Decapoda; family Penaeidae; genus Penaeus; species Penaeus monodon. The sequence goes on from NW_023638884.1 coordinate 4,310, forward strand.
TTTTGCAAATCACAATGAACTGGAAAAACGTCATTTTGGAGTAATACTCTCAAAAGGCTATATTTCGCTAGATTTTGCAGCTTTTTCGACCTTTTTGGGATTTTTTTTTCTTTTTACCTATTTTTTTTTAATTAATATTGGACACAAAATCCTGTTTATTAATCCTCTTTATTATCATGATATCATCATCATTATTAGCGTTATCATCATCATTATCATCATTATCATCAATTTACATCATCATTATCTATCATTATGGCAATTATTATCATCCTTATTGCAATTAATTATCATTATTATTGCATTATGCAAGTTTATAATATAATTTGATCTTGTTTTTACAACTATCACTAATAACAACTACAATAATACTAGTAATAACAATAATGATAACAATATAACGTTTTTTTACAATAAATATTTATATCATATATTTTAATTAACATCGTTATCTGTAATTATTACTGTTATATAGTTATTTTTGCAATATACTAACAGTAACACGAATAAATAATGATACATAATAACAATTACATTATATTAATCACATATTATAACGATTATTATTAATTAATTAATTATACTCTATTATTTATTATTATTGTTATTCTTACACGTTATAATAACTTTTTGGGCAATAATACTAATAATTAAAGTAATAATCATAATCATAATAATAATAATAATAATAAATAATAATAATCCTAATAATACTAATAATAACACATATAATAATATTGATAATCAATAATAATAATAATTAATATATTTGATAGATAATGATATAGTAATATATTAAAATCACCAAATGTTACCAAATTCTCTTTATTCTCCCTTTTATTCATCATTATCTGTCATGATTAAATAGAATTTCTGTATTATTATCACTTATTACCCTAAATAATTGCCAAATCATCAAATGAATTCGGAAAAAAAACCGCTCTTTTGAGTACTCTTCTCCCAGGCTAATATTCGCTTAGATTTTGCCGCTTTTACTTTGGGATTTTTTTTCTTTACCTTTATTTTTATTATATAATGGACCAAACTCCTGTTATTACTCCTCATTATTATCGTGATTTATCATCATTATTTATCGTATCACATCATTATACCATCATTATCACATCATTATCATCACATTATCATCATTATTGCAATTATTATCATCATCTAAATTGCACATTATTATTCAATTTATTAATTGCAATTATGCAGTTATTAATAGTATTTTTACAACTATAATAAAACAACTACACATAATAATAGTAATAACAAATAATGATAACATATAACCGTTTATTTACAATAAATATTTATAATCATTTTTTACTTAACATCGTATTACTTGTATTATTACTGTATTATAATAGTTAATTTTGCATTATACTAAACACCCAGTAAAACAAGAATAATATGATTAATAATAAACAATAAATTATATTAATACATAGATATACCACGATTATTATTATTATATTTTATACTTATTATTATTCTTATTGGTATTATGACAGTTATATATAATTTTTTGGGCAATAATACTAATAATTAAAATAATTAATAATAGAAATAAGATAATAATATAATATTAATAATAATACATATAATAATATAATAATAATTAATATAATACATAATAATAATAATAATAATATTGATAATATATAAATAATAATAATTATCATTGATATAATATGATAATAGTAGAAGTATTTCGAATAATCATCAAATGTTATCCAATTCTCTTTCTTTTCTCACTTTTTATCTCATTATTGCATGTTAATAAATTCTGGTAAATTCTTATCATATTACCCTAATAATTGCCAAAATCATCCAATGGGAATTGGAAAAAACGTCATGTTGGAGTATACTCTCAAAAGGCTATATTTCGCTAGATTTTTCCGCTTTTTCGACTTTTGGGATTTTTTTTTCTTTTACCTTTTTTTATTATATACTGCTGGAGGCACAAAGCCTTTATTATCCTCATTATATCATAGAATTATCATCATTATTATCGGTTATCATCATCATTATCCATTATCATCATTATCATCATCATTATCATCATTTTGCAATTATTATCCATCCTTAAGTTGCAATTATTATCATTATTATTGCAATTATTGCAGTTATAAATATATATTTTTACAACATACTAATAACAACTCAATAATATAAGTAAATAATCAATATGATAACAATAATCACGTTTTACAGATAATATTTTCTCATTATTTTTTCATTAACATCGTTATTACTGTAGTTATTACTGTTCTCAACTACGTTTTTATTTTTGCAATTATACCACCAGTAACACGAATAATAATATAATAATAAACAAAGTATTATTAATAACAATATATAAACGTTAATTATTATTTATTATTATACTGATTATTATTATTATTGTTATTATTACAGTTTTAATATATTTTTGGGCATAATACTAATAACTAAAAGTATAATATAATAATATAATAATAAATAAAATAATCACTAATACCTAATAATAATAATACATAATAATTAATAATATAATCATTCACAACCTAGATTAATACAATAATAAAATATGATAATAATAACTCGATAATTAAATATATTAATAATCATCAAATGTTATTCCCAAATTCTCTTTTATTCTCACTTTTTATCATCATATTGCTCATGTTATAGAATTCTGGTAATTATTATCATTATTACCTAAATATTGCCAAAATCATCAAATGAATGGGAAAAACTCATTGTTTTGGAGTATACTCTCCAAAGGGCAAATATTTCGCTAGATTTGCCGCCTTTTTTTGGTTTTTCGACTTTTGGGATTTTTTTTTCTTTTACTTTTTTTTATTATATATGGACCACACATCCTGTTATTATCCTCATTAATTATCATGATTCATCCATCATTATTATCGTTATCATCATTCATTATCACATTATCACATCATCATCATCATGTTTATCCCACATTAGTGCAAGTATTATCATCATGTGCAATTATTATCCATTATTATTGCAATTATTGCAGTTATAATATCGTATTTTTACAACAACTATCTAATACAACCTCAATAATAAATAGTTAATAACTATGATAAATAATAACTTTTTTTACAATAAAATTTTATATCATTTATTTTAATTAACACTCGCTATTACTGTAATTATTACTGTTTATAATAAGTTATTTTTGCAATTAACTACCGTAACACGAATAATAATGATAAAAATAACAATAATTATATTACTAACCAATATTTATAACGATTTATCTTAATTATTATTACTTATACTTATTATTATTCATTATTGTTGATTATTTAACAGTTATAATATATTCTTTGGGCAAATAATACTAATAATTAAAGTAACTAATATAAGAATAATAATAATAATATAATAATAATACTAATAATATAATAATAATAATAATAATATAATAATCCTAATAAAATAACTAATATATTATTGATAATAATAATAATGATAATAATAATATAAATATTGATAATCAATAATGAATAATAGTAATACTATTAATAATCATCAAATTTTATAAAAATTCTCTTTATTCTCACTTTTATAATCATCATTTATTTGTCATGATTATAGAAATTCTGGTAATTTAATTATCATTATTAACCCTAATAATTGCCAAAATCATCACAAATGATGGAAAAAACGTCATCTTTTGGAGTACTCCCTCAAAAAGTCCTCTATTTCGCTCGATTTTTTGCCGCTTTTTTTCGACTTTTGTGATTTTTTCATTTTTTCTTTTACCTTTTTTTTTATTATAATATGGAACACATCCTGTTTTAATTAATCCCTCCATTATAATCATGATTTAGCATCATTATTATCGGTTATCATCATCATTATCATCATTATCATACATTACAATCCATCATTATCATCATATTGCAATTATTATCATCATTATTGCATTATTTCATTATTAAATGCAATTATTGCGTTATAATATATTTTTACAACTATCCTAAGAACAACCTAACAATAATAAATAGTAATACAATAATGATAACATAATAACGTTTTTTCACAATAAAATTATTTTATATCCTATATTTTTAATCACATCGTTTATTACTTTACTGTAATACATACTGTTATAATAGTTTATTTTTTGCAATTATACTCCAGTAAAACACAATAATATTATACTAATAACATAATGAGATTAAATAACATATTAATAACGATTATTTGATCATTATTATACTTATTATTATTATTATTGTGTTAGTAATTACCGTTATAATATTTTTTGGGCAAGAATCCTAATAATTAAAGTATAATAATAATATAATAATAATTAATAATAATAATAAGAATAATAATAAAATAATCATAACAATATAATAATAATAATACTATTCGATAATAATAATAATAATATAATATTGATAATAAATAAGATAATATAATACTATATATCATATCAAAAGGTTCTTATCCCAAATTCTCTTTATTCCTCACTTTTATCATCATTATGTGTCATGATTATAGAATTTCCTGGTATTATGATCATTTTTACCCTAAATATTTGGCCAAAATCATCAAATGAATGAAAAAACGTCATTTTGGATAATACTCTCAAAAAGGCTATATTTCCGCTAAATTTTGCCGCTTTTTTTTTTCGACTTTTGGGATTATTTTTTCTCTTTACTTTTTTTTATTATCTATGGACCACAAATCCTGTTTTATTACCTCATTATTATCATGATTATCCATCATTATTTCGTTTTTCTCATCATTATCATCATTATCATCATTATCAATCAATCATTATCATCATTATTGCAATTATTATCATCATTATTTTGCAATTATTATCAATTATATATTGCAATTATTGCAGTTATAATATATATTTTTCTAACACTATACTATAACAACTACAATAATAATAGTAATACCAATAAATGATTAACATCATAAAGTTTTTAACATAAAATATTTTATATCATTTTTTTAATTAAACATCGCTTTATTACTGTAATTGTACTGTTATATAGTTTATTTTTTGCATTATACTAACCAGTACCCGAATAATCCATGATAATAATCAACAATTGATAATAAAACCAAGATTATTAACATTCATACATCTGTATTATTATTATACTTCTTATTATTACTCTGTATTGTTATTTTATTCACATTAAATATATTTTGGGCAATAATACTATCCTAAGTAATATGAATAAATAATAAAAATAATAATAATAATTACAAAAATAAATATAATAATAAGAATAAATATAATAATAATATTGAGAATAATAAAAATATATATATACATATATTGATATATAAAAAATGAGATAGTAATAATATTAATAATCATCAATGTTTCCCAATTCTCTTATATTCTCACTTTTATCATCATTATTGTCCCCATGAATTAATAGAATTCTGTAATTATTATCATTACTTACCCAATAATTGCCCCAATCATCAAATGATTTGAAAAAAACGCGTCATTTTGAGTACTACTCTCAAACTAGGTTATACTTTCGCTAGATTTTGCCGCTTTTTTCGACTTTTGGATTTTTTTTTCTTTTACCTTTTTTTTTTATTTATACTCAATGGGACACAAATCCTGTTAGTATCCTCCATTATTATAATCGACTTACATCATTATTATCGTTATCCATCATATTATCCTCATTTATCATCATTTTCACATCATTATCTCATTATTGCATTATTTCATCATTATTGAATTAGTTCATTATTTATTGCAATTATTGCAGTTATAATATAATTTTTTACAACTATACTATAACAACTACATAATATAGTAATAACAATATGATACAATAATTTAAACGTTTTTACATATATTTTAACGATCAATTATTTTTTAATTTACATCCGTTAATTACGGTAATTTATTAACTGTTATCTTTGTTATTTTTTTGCAATTATACTACTGTAACCGCGATAATACTGAGAATAATAATAACAATAATTATATTAATTAACAATATTTATAACGATTTTATTCTTATTATGGATTATACTTATTATTAGTATTATTGTTATTATTATCAGTTATAATATATTTTTGGGCAAATATACTAAATATTAAAAAGTAATAATAATAATTTAATAATAATAGTAATAATATAATAATAATATAATAATTCTAATAATAATAATACTATAATATTGAATAATAAAATAATACTATAATATTATATAATAATGATAATAGTAATCATATTAATAAATCATCCAATGTCTATCAATTCGCTTTATTTCCACTTTTATCAATCTATATTGTCATATTAATAGGAATTCTGGGTAATTATTATCATTAGTACCCTAATCTTGCCAAACATCAAATGAATGGCAAAAAAAACGTCCATTTTGAAGTATACTCTCACAAGGCAATATTTCGCTAGATTTTGCCGCTTTTTCGACTTTTGGGATTTTTTTTTCTCTTTACCTTTTTTATTTTATTATATATGGACAAATCCCTGTTATTATCCCATTATTTATCATGACTTATCATCATTATTATCGTTATCTCATCATTATCATCATTCATCATCATATTATAATCATCATTATTATCATCATTAATTGGGGGCAAATTATTATCATCAGTATTTGCAATTAGTCTCATTATGATTGCATTATGCAGTTATAACGCTATATATTTTTACAACTATACTACTAACAACTACAATAATAATAGTAATAACAATAAAGATAACAATAAACGTTTTTAAATAATTTTTTATATCATTATATTTTATTAAACATCGTTTTTTTACTGAAAATTATTATGTTATAATAGTTATTTTTGCAATTTTACTACCAGTAACACGAATAAAATGATAATAATAAAAATAATTAATATTATAACAATATTATAACGATTTTTATATTATTATTAAAACTTATGATTTTTTAATTGTTATTATTACAGTATAATATATTTTTGGCAATAATACTAATATTAATAATAATACATAAAAATATAAAATAATAATAATAATAAAAATAATTAAAATAATAATAAAAATATAATAATAATTATATTGAATAATAATTAAATATATTGATATAATAATGATATAGTAATAATTTAATATCATCAATGTTATCCAAATTCTCTTTATTCTCACTTTTATCATCATTATTGTCATATTAATAGAATTCTGGTAATTATTATCATTATTACCCTAATAATTGCCAAAATCATCAAATGAATGGAAAAAACGTCATTTTGGAGTATACTCTCAAAAGGCTATATTTCGCTAGATTTTGCCGCTTTTTCGACTTTTGGGATTTTTTTTTCTTTTAACCTTTTTTATTATATATGGACACAAATCCTGTTATTATCCTCATTATTATCATGATTATCATCATTATTATCGTTATCATCATCATTATCATCATTATCATCATTATCATCATCATTATCATCATTATTGCAATTATTATCATCATTATTGCAATTATTATCATTATTATTGCAATTATTGCAGTTATAATAGTTATTTTTGCAATTATACTACCAGTAACACGAATAATAATGATAATAATAACAATAATTATATTAATAACAATATTATAACGATTATTATTATTATTATTATACTTATTATTGTTATTATTGTTATTATTACAGTTATAATTTATTTTTGGGCAATAATACTAATAATTAAAGTAATAATAATAATAATAATAATAATAATAATAATAATAATAATAATAATAATAATATTGATAATAATAATAATAATAATAATATTGATAATAATAATGATAATAGTAATAATATTAATAATCATCAAATGTTATCCAAATTCTCTTTTATTCTCACTTTTATCATCATATTGTCATGATTAATAATTCTGGTAATTATTATCAATTACCCTAATATTGCCAAAATCATCAATATGGAAAACGTATTTGGGTATACTCTCAGGCTATATTTCGCTAATTTGCCGCTTTTTCACTTTGGGATTTTTTCTTACCTTTTTTTTTATATATATGGAACAAATCCTGTTTTCATTATCGCTCATATGTTATCATTATACATTTATTTATTCATTCTTATCATCAATGCATTATCATGCATTATCATATTATCATATCAAAATATCATCATTATTAAGCAAAACTAGTTATTGAAAACATTATTGCAAATTATTATCATTATTATTGCATTGATTATGTGCCAAGTTTTTTTTTTTTTTAATATTAATTTTTTACAACCCTATACCT
>NW_023638885.1:0-12573 GCF_015228065.2 Penaeus monodon
GCCTGTTTTTTGATTATTTTTCCTTTTCCTTTTTGGTGACAGTCTATCTTTTTACTTCTCTTGTACTGAAGGAATTACACTATATTGCATTTTCATACAGTATGACAACATGGCTGTAATGTTCTTCACTTGTAGCTGGAAGCAAATATACTATGAAAATATATTTGCATGTCCTTAATCCTGTTTCGAGGGAAACAAACTGTTGATTCCTGAACACTTACCCTACGTTTATTTGCGGATGCTGGTTACCTGTCGGTGGGTAAGTTCTCCTATGGACCGGCTACCCCACAGTTCGCGCCCGATGAGAAAATAACATGCCAGCATAGCCAGCATGGGCAACATGTACGGGGTGATGAAGAAGACGATGTTTTTCTAAAGGGGAAATGTACAAGATTGAAAAGGGAGAAACTTTAATATGCACTCACTGAGTCATATGTCCATCTTTGCAACTCATGTTCTACAAAATCCCACGCAAACCCAGCGTCTATTTAAGCTGATGTAAAAATAATATGTATATCTATATCTTTTATCTGTTTATAGGTGTGTGGTGTGTGTGTGTGTGTGAACATATATGCACAACCGCATACACGCACACACACACACACACACAAACACACACACACACACACACACACACACAACACACACACACGCACACCCCACACACACAACCCCACAACACACACACACACACACACCACCACACACACACACACCACACACACACACCACATACACACACACACACATTCATATATATATATATATATATATAATATATATATATATATATATATATATATATATATATATATATATATATATATATATACAGAGGAGCCCATTCATCCCACCCCTATGATTGGTTTTTCCCTTTTGTGGGAATATTAAGAGTAGAATATCATGAACATTAGGTATCTCGAAGGCAATCTTGTCCTGTGGATCCGGGACCCAAAAAACTTGGTCCACCAGAGACAATGCCAGCAGTGGGCGCCCTAGAACACAACAAAAGGGAAAATCTAGCATATAGCAATGTGCTTTATGACAGACAATTAGGATGCTTGTATTGAAGTGCACGAATACCATGGGTTAATGAAAACTATTGATACTCAGTGTTAACACCCTTCACAGTTGACTGGGTTTGAGGGAAAGGGGGGTGGTTGATAGTTAGTTACCACATGTCGGGCCTGCAGATTTACGGAGATCCTCGACGAGACGTTTCTACCATCGGTGAGGGTTGGGTTTACCTCACACAGAATAACTGCCAAGTAGTGTCGTGAAGACTGGGCTGATGTAGATTATGCTGTCACAAACATCCAAATCGCTACATCTCAATCCCACTGAGGGATGTTCGGCCCGCCATGGGCAGGACTTCCACAAACGTCAAACGTCGTTGCCCAAGAATTACGGGAGCGATTGCGCTCTGCAGACGGACGGGCCCGTTAAAAGGGACGGTAGTGGCATCCATGCCACATAGTCCCTTTGCAGCGTTCGCCAAGTTTGTAGCGGTTACACGTTATAATTAAAGTATAGACATTTCAAAACCCTTAATTTTCCTTTTCAATCTGTTTAAGTGTCAGATAACAGCGTCATTTCCATGGACTTTATTAATACTTACATCGTTTATGTGTGCATCAGACTAATATTAAATCCAGTCTATAGTAAACTGCAAAAAATGATCTTCCTAGCCACGAAGTATGAGATGAGTGACTTGATTAATATTATTAAACAAGACACGTTCAAGTGAGCCCTAAAGTCTAAGGATCTTTAAAGTTCCAACTCCTTAGTTTTTGGTTTATACATTTTTTACACATTGTGGACCCTTTCTCAAACAATCCACCCCGCTAGCTAAGCCATTCATGTATATACTTTGGGTACAGGAATCGTAATCCAGGAAACACATGGCTCATACATATTTTAATATGGACACGATAAAACGCAATAGCTAACATCATATATAAATCTCGAGCCCATGAGCCCCTGGAAGAAGTGACCCCAACGGTCTTGGAATTCAAAATAAACTAAATCCTACTAAATCCTAGAATACCCATTTAAACCGAAAATCGTGTACCTCAGGCATATGCATCTGGTCAGTTCAGCTCTCGGTGAATCAGGTAAACCGAACCGCATGAGCTATTCCAAGCTAGCTCATGCACTATGCGATAGCGTTTGTTCTACAAAAAAGTGTACTGTTGTGCATAAGCATTGCCAGTATTAAACAATTTTAAAGATGTCGAACAACAAGGTCATTGAAAGTAACTTCTAAAACATATCAATTAGGTAATTAGGTAATATAGTCTAGAGTGTATAAAATTATGCAATAAAATCTAAGACCTTTAATGTACACCAATTAAAAAAGTTTTACATTCACCATACAAAGGGAAAAATAAAAGTATGAACTTAGTGATTATGAATGACCTCAGTGCGGATTTGAGAGTAAGCATCGCTGTAGGGTAACAGTCTACATTTACAAATTCTTAAATACATGCATGCATACGTATGACATACCTACCTACCACCTTCACACACACACTTTTTCGTTTTATTTAGTTTACTTATAATATTTTTTCTGCTTTATTTTTCAATCTTCACACTTAATAATTTAAACAATCTAATATATATAGTTCCCTATTTTTACCTTCGTATCCATCATATTCATCAATAATTGCAATAAAAAGAAAGTTTAATTAATTAAAGCCTTTGTTTAATTTTGCGAGTGGACTAAGATAATTTTCTGAGTTCTTTTCTTCTTAACCCCAACCACCATGGATTTACGTGCTGTTTTGTATTTGTGAATTGTTACATACAGATGGTAAACATGTGCTCAGTGCTCCACATGTGCTCAGCCGGCAAGGAGTCTATCGGTAGGTCTAGTGACCGACCCTAATTCCTTGAATTGGGCTTGGGGGCGGGGGATGGTGTACTTTTTGATGCAATCACATCGATATTCGTGTTTCACACTCGTGTTTGAGATTTTAACAGAGGTTCGGACCTGTTATAAGCAGCAGCAACAAATGAAATAAGTCTTGGCCACAGGAGCTACCTGGAACCCGGGGCCTCTCGTCTGCCTTGACATCTGTTGCTCTGAGATTTGAAAGTAAATCAGTAAAGTTAAAAAATGTTTTTACAGATCTTTTTGCGCTTTGCCTGCACTTCAGTGCTATTGTTTTGCAGGTGGAAACGAGCTATAGTAGTAGTAGTCAGCACCCCTTAGCGCTTGCTGCACCTTATTGCGATTGGGGTTTTTTTTTTTGCAGGTGACACGAGACTATAGTAGTAAGTAGTCAGCACCCCACCTCAGACCCACCGCCAGGCACTCTTCTCCCACGAGGGTAGCCCTACAGGCATTGACCCTTGGGTAGTGAGGGCCCAGTAGACTTTGGGCGCACCTTTCTTTTACTCTGAATTCTTCCTCTCTTCATGTGACATCCCTGAGCCTTACCGGAGTAACCTTGGGGCTCCTGTATTCGCCTCGGGGGGGGGGGCATCAAATTACTGTCCTTCTGGGCAAGTCGGCTGTAATGAGGTCGTCTTCCACATAACTCGATCCCTCTTTGGTACTGGGAGAACGCAACCAGCTTCCATGGCGTGGTTAGAGGACGGAAACTACTCTCTCTTAGCTATTTGCTGTTAGGTTGATATCAATAGTCAAGGGGCTATTGGTCCCTTCAGGACTACAGCTTTGGGCCAAGGGGTCGGGACGTGGTCGATACACAGATGGATACACCCGACCTACCCATTCTCCCCTCAAGGAGGAGGGCGACCCATGACCACTGTAAGACCAATCGACAAGAACAATGGAAGCCTACTAATGGACAAACCTAGAAGACCTCTCAAAAACCTCACCGAGAATGCAAAGGTTCGCGAATGTTAAATGCTGAATGAAAATCAGTCGCATTTTGAATGTGAAACCCCTTTCATCAAAAAGTCCTTTGATGGTCAAGTGGACGGTGATTTTGATTTGTCAAGAAATTGCCAGATGGATACATCCTGTTAAAAGTACAATACAACTCACAGATTAAGGATTTACTTAGCTGACGCCAAAATCATGATTTCGAGTAAAGTAAAACCTCATTACCCTATTGGCCCAAAATACCTGTAAGGGAGAATCTTTTTTCACAAGGATTGAGAACGATGGAAGAAAGTTAAATTTTGGAGAGCATGAGGACCAAGCCGTAGTGGACGTTCATGTCATGACCAAAGAAGGATGGGAATGTGTGAACGAAAACTGGACTGTGTTTTTTTACCTTTTGCTTTAAATAAAATCCCAGAGTAATGTCAATGTCAGTTATGAACGTGTTCAAGTAAGACCTTAGTCCAAAAGCCAATGCATATGTAATAGATGGCAAAAATTCGAGACACCTCATTAAGAAGTATTGATAAAGACTCAAGTAAAAATTTGTTTGCGGAAAGTGCTGAAAGCCCATGAACACATCACATGTAACTAGCAAAGATTTCCAAAGTGCTAACGTGGGGAGGTCCCCACAGTCAGAATCTGCTGAGTGCAGGCATCCTGAAGACGGAGGCTGAGACATTAGCCTATAGAGAACAGCATGATGAAGTTAGTTATTCTGAAGCTAAGAGGAGAAAAGTTGAAAGTTTGACACACAAACCTGATACTTCCTATTGCGGAAAGGCAGTAACTAAACACACCCCTAGTGCAAGTAATGTCAGAACTAAACATTAAAGTTTATCAATTGAACTAAAATTGGTCGATCAAATGACTGTAGTCAACCAGCAATAAACATCAATAAGAGGATGATAACGAATGACATGTCCGCACTTGTTTTTTTTTTTTTTCCCGTCCGGTTTCTCGAGAGAGAGCAGATCGCATATTATCAGGCGTCTCCTCGGCAGGAGGGCAGGACATGGAGGCTTCTGTCTCCAAACCATCCCGAGAGAGGTCCCCGGGAAGCGAGGGAGAGGAGGCGCCCTCCCTCCCATAAAAAAAAAAAAAAAAAAAACTGGTGGAGAAGCACTTCAAACCCCATAAACGTAATCTGTGCATCAACCATTTAACAATGGAACTGTCGAAGTCTAGATCTAAAGTAAATGACATAATTATTAGCCTCAGTCCTATGTTCCCGGATATTATAGTTTCTCAAGAAACGCCATTTAAACACCACCTAGTCTCTGACGAGGCGTCGCTAAGGAACTACAATTTATGTCGGAGGATCGTTGAGGGTAGGGTGGACAGGCGGGAGTCGCCAATGTAATCCACCAAAGCCTCCCTTTTACAGAAGTGGACTATTGATTCTACTTTAGAGTTGGTCACATGCAAAAGCAGCATCCTTTTTGCATGATCTGGCTATATGTTGCAGTTTATTGTCCACCGGAACAGTGATAACCTAGGATGGAGCTCTTGCTCTTCAGAATGTTTGCCACAAAATAAAGTAACTTCAGGGATTTTTAATGTCATCATACATTATGGGTTCCCTTGAGCTGGATGATAGAGGCGCAAAGTAGTTAAGTGATTAATAAGTCTGATTTAATCGTTCTGAAACGATGGTAGTCCGACGCGGTCGTGGACGATAATACCGGTAATTGACTTTATTGACTTATCACATGGTCTCTTCATCAATAGCAGCGAGAGTGCCTGTGCACACATTGCTGACTCGTTGGAAGCCATCATCTCTATTTTGATTAAATATTCCTGTGACACGTGAGTATGCTTTCAGCACCTAAATTTAAACGTAAAAAAGAGCAGGGACTGGGGTAGCCGTCACAAGGAGCATCAAGCTCGAACTTTTGGAGAAAACATTGATATAAGTAAAACAATATCAGAATTCGATTATAGAAGCAGCATTCTTATCCATTCCTAAAACTTCGAAAGATAGCGTTAAGCCATAAAGTTCCATGGTGGCTACCAGATTGCCGCAGGGGCGCTGTGCGACGCAATAAGGCCTACAGACCTTCAAAAAATAACATCACTAATGAGAAACTTTGCCAACTACCAAACAAGCAAGAGCTAGGGCTCGTAGAGGAATAAGACAAGGAGCGTCAAGCTCGAATGTTGGAGGAACCCATGGCGATGATAAAGGAAACAATAATCAGAAGTCGATTATGAAGCAGCATGCTTTCCATTCCTAAAAACTTGACCGATAGTGTAAAGCAGTTAGAGTTCATGGGTGGACACCAGATTGCAGCAGGCGCGGTGCCGACGCAATAAAGGCCTACAGGCTTTCAAAAATAATAATCACTAATGAGAACTTTTGCAACTACAAACAAGCAAGAGCTAGGGCTTGTAGAGTATTAAGAAAAGCAAAAAGAGGACTCCTGCAGAGCATTGTCTCGACAATTAACAGGATACCAAAATATCAGAGGTTGGCCACTGTCAATAAAAGCAATAAGAAAATATATCTTTCAAATAACATCATTCACGAGGAGGAATAATTTCCGATTCACTAGAGACATTGCTAATACACCCTCGCCAGGCAGTTCTCTCCATACAAGCAGCTCAAACCATACCATCCCGCCTTCCTGTCATCAAGGAAAGCGGCGAGCTGCACCTATCACATTTGCCACAGGGAGAATTAGATTACAATAAAAACCTAAAAACTTGGTGAGAATGTCGAGCCCTAGAAGCCTGTAGAGGAAACATCCCCAGGCACGATGAGTTCGATATGAGATGATAAAGCATCTTAATCATGATGGACATGAATAGTTGCTAGAAGTTACAATGAAAAATTGGAAAGCCACACTTTTCCAAAACTCATGGCACTTCGCCCCCCATATCATTCCCATATTGAAAAGAGGGGGGTAATCCAGAGATCCTGCCATTCTCCTACGCCCAATTGCGTTGACAAGTTGCTATACAAGTCATGAACAAGAATTGTTAACAGTAGGTATTGCATTTTTTAAAATTCGAGTTAATTTACTAGTTGAAGAGCAGTAGTGGCTCCGAAAGGGACGCCAATCTCGATCAGCTAGGTAAATGGGACAGTCATATTCAAGACGGCAATTGACCAATTTGTTTTTTTTCAGTATTTTGGATTACGTGGAAAACTCGCCTTTGTTTATTCAAAATTGCATTTCTGAAGAACTTTGCTGTCAAGTTATGTCACTTTTTCGGACATTCTTTGTTAGGCAAACGGGGGTCCCACAAGGAAGTGTCTTGTCACCAACATTATTTTTATGCCTGATAAATGACATCTTACCCAGCTCCTTCTGGGAATCTTAAATACTCACTGTCATGCTGATGATTGGCATTATGCACTCCAGCATAATGCAGAAGTCTCAGCAAATGCATCCATGGCACTGGATATGATTCATAAACTGGGACCGCTTCAGGGGGTTTAAGTTTTCCATTAGAAATATTATTGGGGTATTTTTTTCACAAAGGGAGGAAGCGAACATCAAGCAAACTCTAGACAACCACCCACTACATATTCAAAATTATGCTAAGTTTCTTTGGCTACTTTTGATAGTAGACTCAAGTGGAAAAAGCCCACATTCGGTCAGTTTAAAAAATAAATGTCAAAGAGCAATTAAAATTATAAAGTACATTTCTGTAATAAATGGGGGAGCTGATAGAAAGTCTTTGCTAAGGATATAAAAAGCCCTGATTAGGTCGAAGTAGATATGGGTCAATCGTGATGGCCTCAGCATCAAGAACAAAATGTGAAAGGTTTTGGATGCTGTGCAGAATGCTTGTTTGCGTGTGGTCTGGAGACCTGAGTACACTCGTATCGAGCGTTTGAGGTGGAGTCAGAAGTAACTCCCCTCCGACTCAGGACGCAGCCAATTAACCCTGACCTATGCTGCAAGGGTGGCTCGAGACCAGAGCATATTAATGGCAATAGAGGCATTAGGACCTTTGCATGAAACTCCACGACATCGTCGAGAAAGGCGGTATAGATTCTCTACCATCGATACCCTGGTTCAGTCAAATTTAGACCATGGGAAACCCCCAACTTTTCTATCATGGAAGCCTGGCTTCCACAGCCAAGGCCATGAAGCCGGAGGTGGAGGTTAATAAGCCCAGAGGTTCAGAGGATCCTTGTTAACATCTCCTTTTTTTCTATATATATAACGACGGCTCCAGACAGATGAGTGTGTGGCGTGCGGGTGTATGGTCACGAATGTCCAGAGTTCAGAATGCTGAAATCATACAGCGATCTTTCTTGCTGAAGTTTTGACATTGATAAAGCATGATTCTGCACTATCGACGACCACGATAGAATAGTATTTTTTCAGATTCGTTAAGTTCACTTAAAATATTAAATCATTAGAAACCACTAAAAAGAATACGGGGTAATATCATTCGTAAGTACATGGTGTCAACAAATAATCAAGCTCAACGTATGGGTACAGCCACTTCTGCATCCATGGCCAATGAACAGTCTGAAACAAACTCAGCCGGGTAAACTGGCGATCTGGAACTACCATAGTTCGTCCAGATCTCAGGTGTTTTGTGTCTCTTATAAAAGCAACAATAACATCTCCTTTGGCAAGTGAGTGGACCAACCTACAAACAAACCACTAAATCAACCCTTCAATAGAGATGTGGGGGACAGCCCAAAGAAAAGAAAGAAGGGAGGAGGTGGTGTTGACCCGCCTTAGGGTTCAACGCAACAAGAATGATACATTCACTCCTTATATAGAAAAAAAGGTTTCTCCACAATGCCCCCTTTGAAAACATTCACCTCACAATAAAACACATCCTACAATTATATCCAAACTACAACAACATAGATAACCACTAAAAAATTACATAGAACAAAAACATAGATTTACAAATCTAATCTATTATCAAAGATGAAAAAATATAAATAAAGTAATCACTTTTTAAGGGAGGACCAAACTTTGACCTTATATTGATGATTAGAATAAATAGGAGCAATTGCTTAAGAACCTTGCGCCACATGACGATGGTTGATAGCCAAAAAAATCCAACAAAGAATGAAAGAAAGAATTATCGGTTTAAGATTTCGCTAACACCTATAAGCAGCAGCAACAAAATAAAAGTCTTACAGATCCTTTTGCACAATATTAATTAAGTGTTTGCTGGCCACTTCAGTGCTATGTTTTTGAGGTGACATAATAAGATAGCTTTAGCACCCATCACCCCCCCCGGGGGTAGCCCTTATGGCTTTTGACCCTTGGGAGTGGGGCCCAGTAGTCTGGGGGTCTTTGGGGCACTTTTTTTTTTTATTCGAATCTTCCTCTCTTATTACTCCCCTGCCTCCCGGGTCCTTTTGGGCTCCTGTTTCGCCGGGGGGGGGTGGGCACAAATTATGCCTTCCCCTAGGCAATTCGGGGGAAAGGGAAGTGTCTTCCACAAAACTCATCCTTTTTTGGGTAGGGAAACGCCCCAAATTCCTTGAGGTGGGGGGGGAGAAAACAGAAAACCACCCCTCTCTTAGCTTTTGCTTTTGGGGTTTATTTAATAAAAGGGCTATTTGGTCTTCGGGAAAAAGGGCACGGGCCCGGGGTTCGGATTTGGTCTATCCCCGGGATGGCTTCTACCCAACACCCTTCTCCTCAACAAAAAGGGGGCGCCCTGACCACTCTACGACCTTTCACCCTGAAAAAATGGAACCCTTCTAATGAAAAACTAGAAGCCCTTCCCAAAAATCCCTCCCGAAATGCAAGGTTCGCAAATTTCTAAATGCAGAAGAAATAAAATTGGTTTTGAACATGAACCCCTTTACATGAAAAGGCCCTTGAGGGTAATGGTGGCGATTTTGTTTTTGTAAAAAAATTGCGGATGGATACCCCCTTGTTAAATTCATGATCTCAAGTTGAAGTAACCACCCCTATTCCCAAAATATGAGGGATTTGAAAAAAATTAAAAAATAAAATTCTCAGGCTAAGGCCAAAGACGTATGGAGGTTCTTTGTATGACCAAAAAGGAGGGAATGTGCAACGAAAACTGTGTTTTTTTTGCCCTTTGTTTTAAAAAAACCCCAGAGTTTCAAGTCGGAAGAACTGTCAAGTAAGCCCTTTTAACCCCAAAAAGCCAATGCATTGAAAACAGATCCAAAAATTCCGCACCCCCGTTAAGAGTTTTGAAAAAGACTGAAAATTTTTTTGCTGAAAATAAAGCCCATGACACCATCACTGTAGGGCCCAATTCCAAATGTGCTAACGTGGAGGTCATCAGTCAGGATCTGCTGAGACTTTACATATAGGGAAAAAACTAAAGTTAGTTTACTGACTAAAAGGGGAAAATTTGCCTGGCTCTGATTTTTTTCTCGAGAGGAACTATCGCGATCGTCATGTTCCCTCCAGGCATGTCTCCAAAACCATCCCGGAAAAAGGGCCCCGGAAGCAAGGGGGGGGGCCCTCCCCCCATAAAAAAAAAATTAAAACTGGGGGACAAGGGACTTCCCAAAACCCATAAACAAATCTTCACGTCGCTATTTACAAAGGACTGTCAAAGCCCTTTGATCTAAAATAAATGACCTTAAGTTATTTCCTCGTCCTATGCTCCCCATTTATATTTTTTCCAAAAAACACTTAACACCCTTGTCTTGACGGGGGGTTTTCCCGAGAACTACCTTTAATCGGGAAAGGGTCGTGAGGGTGGGTGGGCGGAGCGCCATGTACATCCCCCAAAGCCCCCTTTTACTGAGGAATTGATTCACTTTAAGTTTTTGAACAAAGTAAAAATTAAAGGCACGTATTATAATTTCTTTTTGCCACTGGTAATGTGATAATCTTATGAGCTCTATGCTTTCGAACTGTCTGCCACAAAAAAGTAATTTTAAATGATTTTAATCTCCCATACGTTATCGGGATCCCGCGGTGGGGGGTGAGGTGGCAAGTAGTTAAATTGATTTAAGAGTCTGCTATCCTTTGAAAGATGTGTCCGGCGGGTGGACATAAAACCCGGTTTAAATTTTACTGTATTACAATCCTTTTTCCCCCTTTTCAATAGTAGCCTGTGGGAGACCATTTAAAATTCTGCGACACGTGAGAATGCCTTCAGCACCCAAAAATTAAATTAAAAAGACAACTGGGCCCTTTACAAAGGGGCATTGGAGAAACCCTTTATGATGAGTAAACAATTTCAGAATTTGATTTTAGAACGCATTTTTATCCATTTCCCAAAAATTCGACAGATGCGTTAAACATAGAGTTCATGGTGGCCTAATTTCCGAGGGGACTATGCAACGCAATAAAGGGCCCACAGGCTTTCAAAAAAAACATCACTAAAGAGAACTTTTTCAAATACAAAAAAGCAAGAGCTAGAGCTTGTAGAGTATTAAGAAAAGCAAAAGAAAACTCCTGGCGGAGCTTTGTCTCTACAATTAACAGCAATACCAAAATTTTAGAGGTTTGGTCCACTGTAAATAAAACAATAAGAAAAAAATATCTTTCAAAATTAATTCACAAGGGTAATAATTTCGATTCACCTAGAGACATTGCAAATACACTTGCCAGGCAGTTCTCTCATACAAGCAGCTCAGCAAATTACCATCCATATTCCTGATCATCAAGGAAGTGCTGAGCTGAAAACCAATTCACTTTGCCACAGGATTGACTTGTTCAAAAGATCTAACAATGGATGAGCTTGTCCGAGCCCTAAAGCCTGTAGAAAGCATCCCCGGGCCCCCAATAAGATTCAATATGAGTTGAAAAGCATCTTAATCATGATGCCATGATTAAGTTGCTAGAAGTGTACAATGAAATTTGGAAAAACCACACTTTTCCAAAAATCATGACACTTACCTACCCATTCCCATATTGAAAGGAGGGGAAATCCCAGATCTGCCATCTCCTTTCCGCCCCAATGCGTTGACAAGTTGGTATTGCATTTTTTAATTCCAATAATTTACTAGTTGACGAACAGTGCGGTTCCGAAAAGGGCCCAAACTCTCGATCAACTAAATAAAGTTGGACAGTCATATTCAAGAGGCAAATTTCCAAAAAAAAGACTATTTTTATGTCTTTTTTTTATTCATAATTTCATTTCTGACAGAAAAATTTGCTGTCTTGTTGCCGACATATTCAGTGTATATCAAAGATCCTATAAACTCAAATACTCACTGTACGCTGTGATTGTGCAATTATTGTATCCACATAATGGAATTTTTCAGCAAATCGATCCAACTGGCACTGGATAGATTCATAACTGGGGCCTCCAGTGGGTTTTAAATTTCACAAGTAGAGTATTGGGTAATTTTCAACATAGGAGGAAACCAACATCCCAACTCTAACAACCACCATACCTATTCAAATTCTGCAAAATTCTTGGTACATTGATAGACTCAATTGGGAAGACCACATTGTCAGTTGAATAATGTCAAGAGACTAAAATTTTAAGTGCATTTTGGTATAAAGGGAGTGATAGAAACTATAAATTTTATTAAAGCCGATTGTCCAAGTAATTAGGGCATCGTGTTGGGCTCGTCATCGAAACAGTTTGAAGGGTTGAATGTTTCAATGCTGTTGCATTGTGTCCTGGAGCCTAAATGCACTCGATCGAGGTCTTGAGGGGAGTCGGAGTACCCCCTCAACTCAGATGCGGCAGTTAGCACTGACTTGTTTGCAAGTTAGCCGTTAGACAGCCGTTAGCGCAAGTGGCTTAGACCCGACACCATATGGCAATGGGGGCGCAGACCCTTT